>NC_059270.1:4630359-4635359 GCF_017591435.1 Portunus trituberculatus
TAGGACGATGTCTGCTATGCGAAGCTGAATCACTGGTGGCGGCGGTGTAGCACAATCTTGCCACACATTCATCTACCTGGTTAGTGGAATCTTCCGTGTCCGCCGTCATCAGTTGGTTCTCGTCTCCAATCTTCCGCCTCGCCACACCTGCCTCGCCTCTATCACTCACTCATCCAGCCAGTCTCCCTCAACGGCGGCGGTCGTTAAGAGTAGACCGTGTGCGCGATGCAAGGCAGCGAGTCCTTCCCCAATCTTGCGGCGGTGGCGGAAGCAAAGGTGTTGGTAGTGAGCGTTTTCCGTGCAAGGTAGACGAGGCTCATTACCGCTGTATAGTCAGGCCTTTGGATCGTCAACGCCTGTAATGGACAAAAAAGATGAAGCAGCACCTTGTTTACTTGTTCACTAATTATCCCTACAGCTAACAAGATTGCCGTAAGCAAACTCCTTCACTGCCTCGGCCAGCCTTTCACTCATCCTTCACATCTTCAACACCATATATTCCCTTTACGTCTTCACTTCCATCCATCCATAATGTGCCCTAACTCAAACACTTAATTCCCCCCTCTCATGAAACTCCAGTGCCTCAGCCAGCTTTTCACTCTTATCTACTCCGTTACACGTCTTCAGTGCCCTAATCCAGTCAAACATTCGCACCACACCATCCCGCCTGTCTCCTCCATTTTATCACAGCATTCAGTTCCCACTGCCTCCTCTTGCCACGAGCCATTCACGCTCACTTCATTCCTCCCAGCCATTCTCAACCCTCCCCACACCACACCCACCCCCACATCCTACACACCCAGTTATCCTTTATCAGTCAACATTCCTAACAATCTTCAAGTTACTGATTAACAATTTCCTATCACCACTGCAGTGCCAACACCTCATACCTACATTATTCGTTTACATAAAAACCACCAACCTCTCCTCCGCTGGGCTGGGGTGTGGTGTGGTGTGGTCCGATAACCTCACAGCAGTGGCACGTCACCCCGCCGCACGAAAACCCACGCAGATCAAGCTTCCCATTGTTGTTCCTGCCGCTGTTGAACGTCACACCCACGACAATACACAGACGGACCCTAGGCTGCGTAGACTCGAAGGTTGGTGGTGGCGTGGAGACTGGGGAGATGTAGCGAGCGTGGTGTCTAGATTAATACTGTTCCAGCTGCCATTCTGAGCTACTGACCTTACTTCGTTCTCGTCTCCCGCCCCCCCCAACCTGCCAATAAGGAAAGAGCAATTTGAGGGCAAACGAGCATATGAAACGCTACCAGTGAACCTAACCATTGGTCCACCACCTGGATATAAACTAGCCACGCTCTTTAACTCCTTCCAAACCAAACATTACACGCACTCAATTGCATTAATTTGTTTCATCAAGCAATCTCACCTTCCGTGTAGTACTTAGAATTATACACGATTTTTTTTATCATTATGTTGTAACAGTTTGAAGCTTCCTTCGTAATAAATGATTATGATAAGATAATAATAATAATATTCTCTCTCTCTCTCTCTCTCTCTCTCTCTCTCTCTCTCTCTCTCTCTCTCTCTCTCTCTCTCTCTCTCTCTCTCTCTAAGTGAACCCTGCCTGTAAATCAACGAATAAAGAAAAAAAAAACGTATCATTAACGGGAAATTGATTATAATAGGTAATAATAATTCTCTCTCTCTCTCTCTCTCTCTCTCTCTCTCTCTCTCTCTCTCTCTCTCTCTCTCTCTCTCTCTCTCTCTCTCTCTCTCTTTCAATTTCCTAGACTGGTGTTACGATGCTTACAAGTTCTTTACCTTCTTGTTATTGTGAATGTTTGGCTACTTCAAGACGTATGAAGTGGAATAAAGTGCCGTGAATCAGAGAATGCTGGCGAAATCACGACAGGAGTATTTTTCTTTGCATTATTATTTAGAGGAGTATTTACATCGTACAGTATGTGGAGTCTTGGCGCATCCTTGGTCTGTGCCCTGAAATGTCTCCTCTCTCTCAAAAATAGTTTTTTTTTTCTATTTCCATAAGAATGATTACTTAAGTTTTTTTTTTCATTGATGGTGTAGAATTACAACATCATCGTCCATCCTTTTCTCATGTGCGATATTGTTCACACATTAGTATATATAGTGCAGCGTCATCGTGATACTACTACCAGAACCACGAGAACACCATTGGAAACGTCCGGAGCTTCTTCAAATGCGTAGTGTCGCAATTTGAGATAAGACTCCGAAACACTTAACCTCTTCGATACTGGGATACATTTTTACCTTGAGTTTTGTGCACAATTAGAGTATTTTATTGACATTAGGAAGGGTCTATGGAGGTCAGAAGATTAATAGCCATAGTCTTCACTATTTTAAGCCCCCATCTAAGTTTATAAAGCTGTATAAGATCACCAAATAGTAAGCAGAATGAAAATGGAAATACGTCATGGTATTGAAAGGGTTAAGATTGTGGTCACAGAGGCAGCGTTCGAGATACTGGCGGCGCACCAAACATTCCCTTTAAGCGGACACAAGTCTTGCACGCTCACTTAGTTTGTAAGGCCATTTTGTCAGAGTATTTTAACTCTTTGCCTATTATGGCTTAAATAGCTTAATAAATAAAATGGTGGTGCACAAGTATTGTCCAGAAAATCTACATTATACTGATAAATGGGGTTATCAGTCTATGGAAGAAAATTGACTATATATTCGATTAAGTGAAGGAAGAGGTTATTTAGTTTTTAGTAAAATATACCCTCTTTTATTCAAGGTATTTCTTTTACTAGATTTTGTTATACTTTCAATTAACCTATCCACTCTTTCAATTAACTTACCTACGGTACTATTTTAATTAAATTTCTCACTATTTCAATTAACCTATCTACTACTACTTTGAAAATCGTGTTTTTTCGTATATAGGAAAGTCACGCATTTTTAACTAATACACATGCCTTGTAACAATGTCGAAACTCTCAAGTAACCATTTCCTGACGTGTACGTATGTCGTAATCCGAGCTGAGTTTACGGCAGCATACTGCGTACTGGCTAACTATCATATATATCCATGTTTTCTTCATTTGCTGTTCCTTCTTATGTTATTTTGTGATGTAGATGTCCCACACGAAACTATCTCCTAATGTCAAACAATTAACCCCCCTTCAGTACCATACCTCATTTATATATCAATTCTGGTTACTATTTGGTGATTTTATACAGGTTCAGACACTTATGTGGTGATTAAAATAGTAAAGACTGGCCATTAATCTTGTCCATAGACACTTTCTCATGTAAAGAAAATGATCCAATTATACCCGAAAATCATGGTAAAAATGCGTCTAATTTTTGGAGGGGTTAATAACATTTCCAAAACCTTTCCAAATTAAAGACACCAGCCAGTGGCCCCTCTGAACCCCAACCAGAGCCTCGAGCCAGCAACCTAGAAAGCTGTTTACCCAATTGGGACCGTGGGGCAGTCCTGGCTCTATTTATGAGTACCAAAACAAGTATATCTTTCATCCAGCAACTTTATTGGAAGGGAGGGACTCATTAATAACATGCATGAGAGGAGGAGCATGATGTACAGTGTCTGCAGGCCCTCCGTCAAGGCAGGTACTGGATGGGGCAGTCTATCAGGGTGGCATTAGGCGCCTCAATAGCCTCTCCACGACGCTTCGCTCATGATTATATGATTAGCATGCGCATGCACGACAAATGGCATTGATAAATAATCCCAAATATACAGGTTGAAAAGATTTATTCACTGCGACTTATCTTGACACCACTAATTATGTGCAAGATGAGAGGGGGAGGATATATATATACATATATATAAAGTAAGTGTAAGTCTTGCTCGAAGCGCACTACATCGCGGCCATCACTGCCAATGAGGCCTGCCATTATTTACCAGAGTGACGCGCATCCTCGCTACATTGTTTATTTCCAGACACCAGAGATGGTCAACTGTATACTGGTTTTCATAAAGTAACTCCTTTGTTAGTACATCAACGAGAACACCACTAGTGATTATAGTATTTTTGCAATTTTCTACATGGTCGTATAAGTGTTGGAAAAGTGTGATGTTATACCTAAATAGAAGCCAAAACATGATGCTCTGAAACTAAAGGTATGTTATCTCCTTGTGACGAATGTTTTCCTTTCCTTGCTTGTCAGATAATTGTATTCCCGTACAGTCATCACATGTACGTATACAGTGGCCTTTGGAACTGTGTAGGTTCTGAGTTTGCTGGAGTCAATGGGTGGAGACTTGGCTTGTGATAAGTGTGAGAAGGAAGTGTCACCTCTCTGGCTCTTTTCAGCTTTATATCTGTTTATCTATTCATTTGTGTATTTTTAGTAGGAGGGCCACTGACCACGGACAACAAAAAATGAATGAATAAATCAAATAAAATAGGAGAAATAAATAAATGAAAAATAAAATTTAAAATATAATGAATTCGAATGAAAAAAATTCTCAAATAAAAAATGCTAAATAAAAGAATTAAATTCAAATAACACTAACAATATTCCTGCCCAGTTTACCTATTATTTATTTCATATAGCGAGTGATATATATATTTTTTTAAAGGCCTCGCTTTCTCCGGAATATAAAAATATCTCGAACCAAGTATGTTTCTAATCTATTCACCTGTGTTGAGTATAGTGAATGATACCCCTTGTAACGGTAGTTACTTGAGTATAACACCCCATTAAATTAGTGGCTTGACTCGAAACATCACACAGGGATTGTTTGGTTTTAGTGATGATGAAGTGGCGCTGAAGGGTTGGTTAACTACCTTGTTTGCTTAACATTTTTCTGGATTTCCGAGCCAAGGTAGTGGAGTTCAGGCACTCGGCCAGTCAGTTACCTGCAGAAAGGCGAGACAGGCAGTCTTTCACTAGTGACTTCTGCCTGAATATGGAGTTAAGTCTTTGCCATAAGTGGACGAGCTCTAACAGGAGACATAAGGTATATTTCGTTTGTGCATTGTAAAGTAGGTTCTTTATTTCTTTGGTGTTATAACCTATGTTCG
>NC_059270.1:4637460-4646551 GCF_017591435.1 Portunus trituberculatus
ATTCTTACGTTTTCTTCATTCCTCCTCCTCCTCCTCCTCTTCCTCATCATCCTCCTCTAATTCCTCACCTTCTTTTCCCTGATCCCTCCTTTCCTCCTTTCCTCCTGAGAGAGAGAGAGAGAGAGAGAGAGAGAGAGAGAGAGAGAGAGAGAGAGAGAGAGAGAGAGAGAGAGAGAGAGTGTGTATTCAGTGAAATTCTAACTCTATATAGAAAAAAAGTCTCATTTTTCTTTATTTTTAGTTGTGTTTCAATTTTCTTTTCCACTTTTTTTTTTCCTTTCGTTCTTGTTTCCATTTTTCTTCATTTATTTACTTTTCTTATTCTTCCTTCACTCTGACCCCTCTTCGCTCCTCCTCTTCCCCGCGGCGAGACCAAATCAAGCCGGGTTTATGCAGGTTAACTAACACGGCAAACTAATAATAGCTACCTCAACAAACGGGCGACAGGGAAGGGAGGAAGAAATATATCGCAATAAAATAATAATAAATAAATGAATAAATAAATAAATAAATAAATAAATAAATAAATAGAGAGCACTTGGTTATTTCGCATTTTTACCTTTGATATATTTTTTTTCTTTATTTCAATCTGTTTCTATTTGGATGACCTCAGATTCCTTCAATTCCTTATAGATGAGTATTAAGTTTTCTCTCTCTCTCTCTCTCTCTCTCTCTCTCTCTCTTCAGTTCAACATTAGATTACCAACAAGAAAAAAATAAACAAAAAATATATAAAATAAATAAAAAAAAACATGTATAAAAATTAGTAGGGTGCCAATGTACGATAATTACTATAGTGACACGGGAACTAGCGAGGGAGGGAGGGAGGGAGGAGGGAGGGAGGGAGTGGGTGGGTGGGTATAGGCGAGGGAGCGAACCAGCAAGCTACTGTATAGACAAGGGAGCAGCAGAATTACGGGCCTGAATATTATGCCAGAAATTATGCCGCGTCTCATTTGAATATTTGCCAAAGAGGAGAGTCAGCCTGATAATTAACTGAATCGCATCCGAATAACAACAAATAAAGTCAGGGCGTCACCGGGGTCTGGGGGGCGGGGAGGGTAGGGGAGGGAGAGGGAGAGGACGGGGTGAGAGGGGAAAGGGGAAACGGGAGATGGGGGACAGGAGAGGAGAGGAGGGGAAAGGACAGGGAGAGGAGAGGGGAGAGGGAGAGGAAAGAGGACGCAAGCTTGTTTTGAAAGATCCATTTTAAATATATATATATATATATATATATATATATATATATATATATATATATATATATATATATATATATATATTGAGAGAGAGAGAGAGAGAGAGAGAGAGAGAGAGAGAGAGAGAGAGAGAGAGAGAGAGAGAGAGAGAGAGAGAGAGAGAGAGAGAGAGAGAGAGAGAGAGAGAGACTAAACTTGCTAACTTCATCATAGTGACCTCTCAACTTCTATCATACTTCAGAAGCAAAACAACAACAACAACAACAACAACAGCAACAACAACAGCAAGAGATGAAAGACAGCGTGAGGCGGCAAATGAACATAACAAAATACCTGACTTCCTTTTCTTCCGTGTTTGTGGGCGGTGGAAGAAAGAGATGGATAGGGGCGGGGGGGGGAGGAGGGAGGGAGGGAGGGAAAAGGAGAGAGAGAGAGAGAGAGAGAGAGAGAGAGAGAGAGAGAGAGAGAGAGAGAGAGAGAGAGAGAGAGAGAGAGAGAGAGAGGGAAAAGCAAGAAACTGAGAGGAAGAAAGGAAAAACAAGAGATAAAACAAAAATAAGAGAAAATAAAAGAAACAGAAAGCAAAACATAAGGAAGGGAAAACTTTAGAATGGTAAGAGAGAGGAAGGAAGAAAGGAAGGAAGGAAGGAGAGGAAATGAGAGAGTGAGCAGTGGTGAAAGAATGGAGAGAGGGAGGGAGGGAGGGTGGAAGGGTAGGTAGCAACAGGCTTGATTCATTTCCTCTCATCTGCCTGCGATTCTGTGCCACTCAAAGGCTAATCACCGCCTGGCCAAGCAGAGGACACCCGCCACTCCTGCACCGCCGGGACATCGCTCAAGAGTCACCGTGTTCCTCGCTCCCTGGTAAGTGACGGTCGCCTCCTTTTTTTCCCTTCCCCTCCTTAGTTTCCCTTCACTCTCGGTCGGCCAAGCTCCAGCAGCAAACATGTGGGGACTGGGCCTCCTGTTGCATAAATTATCGTCAGCTCTCCCTCGCTGCCACCGCCAAACGTCTCCCAGTGCGACCACACCACCGCTGCCCGCCGTCTGCCTCCTCAGCCCTCGCCTGGCCTCGTCAGCTGCTGGAATCCTGCATCACGCGAGGCCAGTTCGCTCGGGTTAAGCAGCAAAGGGGTCTATTTATACGCGGCGAAAAATGCTAAATAAATACTAGTGTAGGAGGAAGACAGGTTCATCCCCTCCCCTCACCCCCACCACTCTGTTAATCGATTCGCGCCGTTGCCATGTCTGCCCACCTTCCTTGCCGGGCCCAAAACACCCCAATTCCCCTCAGCCAGAGAGATCCGCCGCATAAAAGTAACACGGGCGGCGAAAACAGTGACCTTTACATTAGTTTTATGCAGGGAATTGTGGGATGTTCCGTCCATTAGGGCGATGAAGGCGTGGAGAAGTGGCGGCGGGCCGGCCCTCAGAGTGCCATGGGAAGAACATTCAGAGCAAGCACCGTAGCGCCCCGGCCGCTCGCACGCCAAATGTATACTAGTACTACCTGCTGCTGCTGCTGCCGCGGGTTTTGAAAAGGAAATGGACACGGAGCCGCGGGATACACTATAGGAGGGACGTGCTCATCTGAGAGACGTGGCGTGGCAAGATGGCTGCCCCTCTGCCCTCTACCACCAGCGCCACCACCCCGGGGGAAGGGTTCATGGAGGAGGTGCGGGGATGGGGGTGCGAGGGAGGAGCAGAGTGCCTGAGTGCATTTACACTTTAGAGAGCCGGGATTTAATTCTTGCCGCCCTGCACGGCGGCTTTAAGTGATCTGGACGGGGTGATGTGCGGCCTCGAACCAGAGTTAATTCAGGTGCAGCATCGCGGTGACGGCCAATTCCGAGCGAGTAAGATGGCGTCAGGCGAAGTTTCCCTAAGTCAAGGGCCTCCTTCCCCCCTGCGCCGCCTGCCTCGCCGCCCTCCACTCTTTCCCGTCCCTCCTCCCACTACACTCGCCTCTTTAAAACGGTACGCTTCTCATTAATTCTCCTTATTTCCGCCCGGACTCACATTACGAGACGGCGGCCGCGGCCAGCGCAGGGCGGGACTGTCCGTCTCACCGCGGGGACTGTCGCCCTCAGCCCCCTGGCCCTGGCCCTGGCCCTGGCCCTGTCTGTCTCTGTCTCAGGCACCACTACTGTCTCACAACGCCACCGCCACTACCACCACCACCACCACCGTCGCTAACATCACTACCGTCATAATATTAACACTAATAAAGGAGGAGGAGGAGGAGGAGGAGGAGGAGGAGGAGGAGGAGGAGGAGGAGGAGAAGGAGAAGGAGAAGGAGAAGGAGGAGAAGGAGGAGGGAGAGGAGATAAAAATGAAAAAAATAAAAATGCTACTGAGAACAACAAAAACAACAACAACAACAACAAAAAGACTTCAAATCAAAGGAGCGAAACCTGTACAACCACATTAATAAAAAAAAAAATAATAAATAAATAAATAAAAAATAAATAAATAAATAAATAAATAAATAAAAAAAATAAAGAAAAAAATAAAAAAGACTAAGGTAAGAGAAAAATCGTAAGGAACACCTCCGTGAGAAACATACGTGCTGTACACCTGGCTGGCTACACCTGTTTAATTAGCCCTGCACACCTGTCGCCACGGGAGGTAAGGAGTGGGAGGATGGGGGGGAGGAGGAGGAGAAGGCGATAATCAGGGAGGAAACGAAAGCAGGAAGAGGAAGGAAAGGAAAGGAAGGAAGGGAAGGAGGAGGAGGAGGAGGAGGAGGAGGAGGAGGAGGAGGAGGAGGAGGAGGAGGAGGAGGAGGAGGAGGAGGAAATGGAATCGTGAATTTAAGATGAATGCGAAAGGATATGGGACTTAAAGAGGAAGATGAACGTGAGGGATGAAGAGAGCAATAAACCATGGAGGAGGAGGAGGAGGAGGAGGAGGAGGAGGAGGAGGAGGAGGAGGAGGAGGGAGGAGGAAGAAGAAGAAGAAGAAGAAGAAGAAGAAGGAAGGAGGAGGAGGAGGAGGAGGAGGAGGAGGAGGAGGAGGAGGAGGAGGAGGAGGAGGAGGAGGAGGAGTTTATGAGTGCCCATCACATACATATTAATTAACCGGATGTTGTTTAGTTGTTTTACTTCACCCATTCATCCCACACACACACACACACACACACACACACACACACACACACACACACACACACACACGTATAGGATGAGCGGTGTGAAAGTTCTAACCCCATTTCTTGTTTTGTTTTGTAATTTGTTGTTGTTGTTGTTGTTGTTGGTGGTGGTGGTGGTGGTGGTGAAAACTGTATTGTTGGTTTTTTTGTTGTTGTTGTTGTTGTTACGATTACTATTACCAAATGCATTAAATGATACAATACTGAGACTATTAGCGCTGGCAGGCAATAAACAAATAAACAAACAAACAAACAAATAAAACAAGAATAAAAAGAATCACCATCATCATCATCATCATCAACACAGCCCGAACATTCACCACCACTATAAAAAAAAATAAATAAAAAAATTGGATTGCAGTTTGAACGAAAAAAAAGATCAATAAACAAAAAGAAAAAACACAAATAAAAATAAATAAAACACTATACTTAATCTGATCACACACACACACACACACACACGGGGAGCACGCACAGCTGTTTGATGGCTGGGCTCCCTTTCAGCTGTGTCTGTGTGTATGTGTGTCTGTATACCACGCCCCTATCACCAGTAAGTTAAATATATATTGAAAACACACACACACACACACACACACACACACACACACACACACACACACACACACACACACACACTACACAGTCTCATTAAACTCACGGGGTAATCGCGTATTATCTCATAATTAAACAATTTTTCCCTCGCATCCCCAAGTGTTTATATAAATCAAATAGCAATAATAGAGAGGTTGAGGGAGAGAGAGAGGTAGAGGGAGGGGAGGAGGAGAGGAGAGAGAGAGAGAGAGAGAGAGAGAGAGAGAGAGAGAGAGAGAGGCAAGGGAGTAATTATCAAGGTATAAATATTGTCACATTTAACGAAGTGGTGGTAGTAGTAGTAGTAGTAGTAGTAGTAGTAGAAGACGAAGACGAAGACGAAGAAGAAGAAGAAAAGTAGTAGTAGTAGTAGTAGTAGTAGTAGTAGTAGTAGTAGTAGTAGTAGTAGTAGTAGTAGTAGTAGTAGTAGTAGTAGCAGTAGCAGCAGCAGCACCAGACTTGTCAAACTTTCTCAAACATGAAGAAGCGAAACACAATGTGAATTCTCGAACAATGACAGTAATTTTGCATACGTGGCTTCGCTTTTTATCTTTCTCTCCTTCCTTTGCATGTCTTTCAACTTCATCTCCCTCTTCTCTCCCTCTCCCTCTCCCTGTCACCCTCACCACGCCCCTTCATAGCTATCGAAAAAGCGGCCTTGATATTGCAGCGGTAAGGTCCGGGCAGCGACGTACACCTGGCTAACTCGCTGGCTGGTTGGAGAGATGCGGGCCGGAGCGGGCGTGGGAGAGGCGTGTAGGCGGGGAAGGCGGTGCGCGGTAAGGCTCAACACTGCACGACTCTCATTCACTACATTTCTGTTCTCTCTTCCTATTTTTATTTTCTTCCCGAGCAGTGAGGTGAGAACCTCCTAGATTATTTGGCATACATAAGTAGTAGTAGTAGTAGTAGTAGTAGTAGTAGTAGTAGTAGTAGTAGTAGTAGTAGTAGTAGTAGTAGTAGTAGTAGTAGTAGTAGTATTGACAAAATAAAGATATTACATAGTATCATTTTACAGTTATAAGTTTATACATTTTGTCCAATAGTTTTACAGTATACGCCCTTAGGTTTGTTGCTTGAGCTAAGCATAAACACGTAATACGTCATGCACACACACACACACACACACACACACACACACACACACATAGACACACACACACACAGGCTGGGTATGTGAAGATGCCAGTATGGTCAAAGCTAGGGTTTTGTTTTGTTTCAGTCACCATTTGACCCTGACAGTTGCAGCATCTTATACCTCAATCACTCACTCACTTGTTTGGTTAACTCCTTCAGTACCATAACACGTTTCCATGTTAATTCTGCTTACTATTCAGTGATTTTATACAGCTTTAGACACTTATGTGGGGATTAAAATAGTGAGGACTGTGGCCATTAATCTTTTGACCTTCAGAGACCCTTCCTAATGTCAATAAAATCGTGTAATCATACCACAAATTTATGGTAAAAATGTGTCCCTGTACTGAAGAGGTTAAGCTTGGATGGGTTGAAACAGTACACGAGTGGATGGATAGGTTGTGACAAGCTGACCACTACTACTGTTCTCAAATACTTGTATATTGTAAGAGAGAATAGATTACAAGACAGTTGGATAGATAAACAGTTTGATGACAGACAATGATAACGGTGGGCAAAACATATAAAAAATAAAACAATACATAAAGAATACATGTTTTCATTACTCTGAGTACAAATTTGAACATCTTGCTTGTATATCAGCGAAGAAAACACACACATACACAAACACACCCAGACACACACACACACACATACGGTACGCCCTTAAAGTCAGCCAGCCCGTCCACCTCCCCCCGAAGCCCCGCCAACCCCAGGCCAACTCTCCCGGGTTCACCGCCTCAAGGTTGGCCAGCCACGGGGAGGGACACAAGCGGCAAAAAACCCCAAAATAACCTGAATCCTTCCAACCGCCGGAAAACAATAAACGAACAAAACCAAAACCCCCAACACAACCAACAACCCCTTTCCCCCACACACCACCCAAAACAGGTCCTTCAATCTTTAAATGGAAGGAAAAAAAAAAAAAAACCACTTAGAAACCTTTTCTTTGTGTTGGGGGGGGGTGTGTGTGGCGGCCTACGAGGGGGCCCTGGAGGGCGGGTCACAGGTGCGGCAGTAACCTTCCTTCCCCTGCCGGTGATTCTCCAGGCAGAGTTCATACCTTCCACATGTGTATCCCAAAATATACCATGGGCGTGGCATCCAATGCAGAGTTGCACTTGACAAGATCACGGGACGGTGGCAGCGCTGCGAGGCGTACAACAAACGCTTCATCAAATATACCTGCAGCAACACAGCCTAAATTCCAGGGTAGTCATCCGTAGTAAGGCTGAGGACTTGGCCCGCACTGGGAGAACACGTAGTGAGGCGGAACAGCGTCAAGGCACACCAAGCCTGATGCCTCGACTCGCCACGCCATGCCACCCAAGCACCACACCAGCGGCTGCTTCCTCGCCCTCAACTTCTTTACACTCAGTGGCGGTCCTTTCCCACACCAGTGACCCCTATCAGGTCACCTGAAATTTCTGACAACTACATACTCTATGCAGCAGCTTCCGAGCCAATATATATACGTCTCGAGGTCTTGATGGCGGCAGGTGTCATTCCCACTAGCTTACCTATCTTTCACGCCCTTCACGGTTGACATCACGAGAGAGTGGGTGCGCCTGCTGGAAGACTAAGGCGCCGTGGTCAGACAATAATTAAAACAAGCGATAAAACAAAAAATCCCCGGATGGACATGCGAGTCATTTATTTCTGTCAGAATAGAGACAATTTACGTAATGCATGGACGCATCGCTTACTCTATCCACCAGTCAATCCTCATGCAAGGAAGTCTGCTGCTAATGTGCTGCTGCTGCTCCTCAACCGACATGAGAGATCTCGACAGTAAGAGGGACATTGTTATCGTTGTTTCGCACACCGCTGCTTCTTTGACATGTTGTGTCTCTCTATCACCGCCCGACAAGGAGCCTCAGGTGCGCGGCGACCTCCTAAACTGACCCGGGACTACGTACTGTACTACCTGCCTAACAGCAAGGTTTTGTGTGGCGGCTAATGGCTGGACTGCCGACAAGTGCCGTACCCCAGCCAGCCCAGCGTCTCCAAGGCAGTGGCCAGCCCTGGCAGTGAGATGGCTGCCTCACACGCCATGACTTGCCGGGGAGGCGCTGGTGCGGCTGGATGACATGTTTACTCAAAGCAGGCATCTTGAGTCTGGCAGCGAGCACAACACACCACAAACACCAGTCAGTGTGGGTAGTTGGAGACCTGACCACCTCCTGAAGGCATGACGACAGCGCCACCTGATATCCCTGGAAGCCACGCAGAGGCTATCCATCGCCATCCCCTCCCCGGTGTGACCTTCAGTCTTTGTCATTCCCAAGCCGCGTCACACAAGTCGCCGAAACTGCCGCCTAAAACCTGTCATGCATCCAACACGCCGCCCATTTCCTAAACGACCGAGGGCGGCACCGTTCTAAAAAGGCGCAGCTCCCATACCTAATGGAGCACTTCCCCTTCACCTACACTGCTACCCACGCTCACACCTGAGCCTTGGCGCCCGTACGAGTACCATGGTGCCCCATCCGGCGCACGGCGTCCCTCAAGCCCTACGCTCAGGTCCTGGTTCCAGTGTTAACTAAACGCCGCCACCAGGATGTGGCCAGGACTGTTTTAGGCTAAGGATCAATCATCCTGCCCTCCATTCTCTATCTGTCAAGACTCGTCTGCACCACTACCACCAGCCTCCCGTCACCCGCACCAGCCACTAACCAGCCAGCCACACCGCCTGGCGCTGCCACCCCGCCAGGCAACACTGCTCTCCTCTTCATGCATCTACCGCCATGCCAACCACTAACACACGGTAAGTGTTGTGTACGGCTACAACTTTTGTGGACATGTAATGCAAGCAAGTAAGTACCTAAATCAGTAAATAAATAAATAAATAAATAAATAAATAAATAAATAAATAAATAAATAAATAAACAAAGAAATAAAGAAATAAATAAAGAATGAAACACACACACACACACACACAGCACAGTGGTCCTGTGAAGAGCAGGAGGCCGTGACGCAGGAGTTAAACAAAAGCAGCACCGGCAGGTGCCCC
>NC_059270.1:4647051-4653838 GCF_017591435.1 Portunus trituberculatus
AACATTACGTGCTTTGTGTGAATACCCTGTGACAGTGTTATGTGCACCACCAACAGTCTATAGATCCTTAGTGCAGTGTGAGCTCTCCCGATTCCCTGAAGGCCCAAGGCCACTGTGTGAGTGCTGGTGAGCCTCTCAACCCAGAAGTGATGCATGCATGGACTAATAACACAGGTTGGTATATATATATTACCTATATATATATATATATATATATATATATATATATATATATATATATATATATATATATATATATATATATATATATATATATATATATATATATATATATATATATATATATATATATATATATATATATATATATATATATATATATATATATATATATATATATATATATATATATATATATATATATATATATATATATATATATATATATATATATATATATATATATTTTTTTTTTTTATAAGATCTTTGAAAAAGTATGTGACCTTAAGCTGTGGAACAAGAAATAACTATCAGGCATGTAACATAAATTTCCAAATCATATTCCTGTGCCTTCTTTTCTTCTCTCTGTAACTTCATCTCAGTTTCCTTTGTAAGGTCATCTTTGTTTTCCTAAGTTTATAAACAATGGCATTCCATAGTTCTGTTAAAGTGTTATAATTCTCTCTCTCTCTCTCTCTCTCTCTCTCTCTCTCTCTCTCTCTCTCTCTCTCTCTCTCTCTCTCTCTCTCTCTCTCTCTCTCTCTCTCTCTCTCTCTCTCTCTCTCTCTCTCTCTCTCTCTCTCTCTCTCTCTCTCTCTCTCTCTCTCTCTCTCTTCTTGTCACAAAGTTACATCTCTTGCTCTCTCCTCTTATTACTTTCTGTTCTTCTGATCTTTGTAATTGCATATTTCCTCTGCAGCCCTGGTGCACAAAACTTTATTTTCACCTCCTTTTCTATCCATTTCTTAATGTAAGAGTTAATCAGTAGTATTTTCATACCCTTTCCCATCTTTAATTCCCTTTATTGGTAATACTCCAGGAAGACTTGGACAGAATATGGAAATGGAGCTGTACATGGCAAATGGAGTTCAACACGACAAAATGCAAGAAAATAGAGTTTGGCAAGAGGAAAGAAGAATCAGGAGTATGTACAAGATAGGAAATGAAGACATAAAACCAGTCATGAAGAAAAGACCTTGGGGTGACAATTACCAATGACCTATCGCCAGAGAGACATATAAACAAAATAATTGGAGAAGTATTGAACTTATTGAGGAACATAAGAGTGGCGTTCAGATATCTAGATGAAGAAATGATGAAGAAAATAATTACTGCAATGATAAGACCGAGGCTTGAATATGCAACAATACAGTGGGCTCTGAACTTAAAGAAACACATAAGGAAACTAGAGAAAGTACAGAGGGCTGCAACGAAAATGGTGCCTGACTTAAGAGATTTGACTTATGAAGACAGACTGAAAAGAATGCAACTTCCAACCCTGGAAAACA
The DNA here is from genome assembly GCF_017591435.1 of Portunus trituberculatus. Taxonomy (NCBI): domain Eukaryota; kingdom Metazoa; phylum Arthropoda; class Malacostraca; order Decapoda; family Portunidae; genus Portunus; species Portunus trituberculatus. The sequence continues at coordinate 4,648,521 of NC_059270.1, forward strand.
GAAGAGAAAGGGGAGACCTGATAGCAATATACAGAGTGATGATTGGCATGGAAAAATGGATAGGGAAGATCTGTGTATGTGGAATGGAAGAATGTCGAGAGGGCATGGGAAAAACTAAAATGGCCACTTATAGGAGAGATGTGAAAAATATAGCTTCCTCATAGAAGGGTGGAAGCATGGAATAGTTTAGACGTGGAAGTGGTCAACGCAAGGAATATTCATGATTTTAAGAAAAGCTGGACATTAATAGATATGGAGACGGGACAACACGAGCATAGCTCTTTTCCCGTATGTTACAATTAGGTAAATTAGGTAACACACACACACACACACACACACACACACACACACACACACACACACACACACACACACACACACACACACACACACACACACACACACACACACACACACACACACACACACACAAGTTTTTGGAGAGTTAGGAGAGAGAGTCAGAAAGTGGTATGTGGAAAGAAGGAATACGGAGGAACCCCTAGAGGAGCAGTGGTGGACCGTAATGTATACTAATATAGATGGGATACTGTCAAGTAGATTGGAATTGCAAGACTATATGATAGTGGAGAAGCCTGATATAGTGTGTTTGACTGAGACAAAATTGCATGAAAAACAAAGATAAATTTGGATAATAAATATAATATATGGAGAAAGGATAGAGAGTAAAGGTGGAGGAGGAGTTATGATTATGACGAAGAAATAAATAAATGTGGATAAGGTTTGGTATGGGAAGAACAACGCAGAAGTGATAAGCATAAGGATAAAAGTGATGGAAAAGAATTAATAATCATGGTGACCTATGTACCTCCTAAAACAAATTCTTGGACATTAAGGAATACAACAATATGATCAAGGATACTTTACAGAGTTTGGAAAGTGTATTATCTGGAAAAGAAAGGTGATACTAGTAGGAGATTTTAATTGTAAGGAGGTGGATTGGGAAAATCTAGTAAGTGGTGTTGGAGAAGAAGCATGGGAGAGAGATTTTTAATCTAATGATGGAAAATATGATGGAACAGAGGGTGAAGGAAAATACTTTTTTTTTTTTACATTACAAGGGCACTGGCCAAGGGCAAACAAAGTGTTGGAAAAAAAAATCCCGCTGGTTGCCAGGCCCTGTTAAGAGGAAAGTAGAAAGAGAAAAACAAAAAATCTAAAAGGAGGGTCCAGTTAACGTAAGAGGTGTCTTGACACTCCTCTTTTGAAAGAGTTTAAGTCATAGGCAGGTGGAAATACAGACACAGGTAGAGAGTTCCAGAGTTTACCAGTGTAGGGAATGAAGGAGTGAAGATACTGGTTAACTCTTGCATTAGGAAGATGGACAGAATAGGGATGAGAAGAAGTAGAGAGTCTTGTGCAGCGAGGCCGCAGGAGGGGGAAGGCATGCAGTTAGCAAGTTCAGAAGAGCAGACAGCATGAAAACAGCGGTAGAAGACAGATAAAGATGCAACATTGCGGCGGTGACTTAAAGAATCAAGACAGTCAGTTAGAGGAGAAGAGTTGATAAGACGAAAAGCTTTAGATTCCACCTTGTTTAGTAAAGCTGTGTGTGTGGATCCCCCCCAGACATGAGAGCCATACTCCATACACGGGCGGATAAGGCCCTTGTACAGAGCAAGCAGCTGGGAGGGAGAAAAATGGACGAAGACGCCATAGGACACCTAACTTCTTGGAAGCTGATTTAGCAAGAGTAGAGATGTGAAATTTCCAGTTTAGATTTTTAGTGAAGGATAGACCGAGTGTGTTTAATGTAGAGGAGAGGGAAGTTGAGTGTTATTGAAGAAGAGAGGATAGTTGTCTGGAAGGTTATGTCGAGTAGATAGTTGTAGAAATTGAGTTTTTGAGGCATTGAACAAAACCAGGTTTTCTCTGCCCCAATCAGAAACAAGTGAAAGATCAGAAGTTAGGCGTCCTATAGCATCTCGCCTTGAGTCATTTAATTGTTGTTGGGTTGGGCGTCTGTTGAACGCTGTTGAATAATGCAGGGTGGTATCATCAGCATAGGAGTGGATAGGGCATTGAGTCAGATTTAGGAGATCATTGATGAATAATAGAAAGAGAGTGGGTGATAGGACAGAACCCTGTGGAACACCACTGTTGATAGTTTTAGGGAAGAACAGTGACCGTCTACTACAGCAGCAATAGAACGATCGGAAAGGAAACTGGAGATGAAGGTACAGAGAGAAGGATAGAATCCGTAGGAGGGTAGTTTAGAAATTAAAGATTTGTGCCAGACTCTATCGAAGGCTTTCGATATGTCAAGGCCGACAGCAAAGGTTTCACCGAAGTCCCTAAAAGAGGATGACCAAGATTCAGTTAGGAAAGTAAGAAGATCACCAGTAGATCTGCCTTTACGGAAACCATACTGGCAATCAGAGAGAAGGTTGTGAGCTGATAGATGCCTCATTATCTTCCTATTAAGGATAGACTCAAAGGCTTTAGAAAGGCAGGAAATCAAAGCTATAGGGCGGTAGTTAGAAGGATTGGAGTGGTCACCTTTTTTAGGGACAGGTTGAATGTGAGCAAACTTCCAGCAAGAAGGATAAATAGAAGTAGAGAGACACAGATGAAAGAGTTTGACCAGGCAGTGAGCGAGTTCGGAAGCACAGTTTTTGAGAACAACAGGAGGGACTCCATCCGGACCGTAAGCCTTCCGAGAATCAAGGCCAGAGAGGGCCAGGAAAACGTCTTTATAAAGAATTTTAATTTTAGGGATGAAGTAGTCAGAGGGTGGAGGAGTAGGAGGAATATGCCCAGAATCATCCAAAGTTGAGTTGGTAGCAAAGGTTTGAGCGAAGAGTTCAGCTTTAGAAAAGAAGAGACAGCTGTAGAGCCATCTGGATGAAGTAAAGGAGGAAAGACGAAGAAGTAAAGTTGTTAGAGATATTATTGGCTAGATGCCAGAAATCTCGAGAGGAGTTAGAATTGGAAAGACTTTGACATTTTCTATTGATGAAAGAGTTTTAGTAAGTTGGAGAATAGATTTGGCATGATTACGGGCAGAAATATATAGGGCATGAGTTTCAGCAGTTGGATGGCTACGGAACCGTTTGTGAGCCGCCTCTATCATTGACAGCACGAGAACAAGCAGAGTTAAACCAAGGCTTTTTAGCTTTAGGGTTAGAGAAAGTATGAGGAATGTATAGCTCCATGCCAGAGATAATCACCTCTGTTATGCGCTCGGCACAAAGAGAAGGATCTCTGACATGAAAACAATAATCATCCCAAGGGAAATCAGAATAGTACTGCCTTAGTTCCTCCCACTTAGCAGAGTTAAAATGCCAGAAGCACCTCCGCTTAGGCGGGTCCTGAGGCTGCACTGGAGTGATAGAACTGGTAACGGAAATTAGATTGTGGTCGGAGGAGCCCAACGGAGAGGAAAGTTTAACAGAGTAAGCAGAAGGGTTGGAGGTTAGGAAAAGATCAAGAATGTTGGGCGTGTCTCCAAGGCGGTCAGGAATACGGGTAGGGAACTTCACTAGCTGCTCTAGGTCATGAAGGATAGCAAAGTTGAAGGTTTGTTCACCAGGTTGGTCAGTGAAAGAAGATGAAAGCCAAAGCTGGTGGTGAACATTGAAATCCCTAAAATGGAGATCTCAGCAAAGGAAAGTGAGATAAGATGTGCTCCACCTTGGAAGTCAAATAGTCAAAGAATTTTACATAGTCAGAGGAATTAGGTGAGAGGTATACAGCACAGATGAATTTAGTTAGAGAGTGACATTGAAGTCTTAGCCAGATGGTAGAAAATTCTGAAGATTCAAGATTGTGGGCACGAGAGCAAGTGGTGTCGTTACGCACGTATGCGCAACATCCAGCTTTGGATTGAAAATGAGGATAGAGCAAGTAGGAGGAACAGAAAAGGGCTGCTGTCAGTAGTCACAGACAACTGTGTTTCGGTTAGGAAGAGAAGATGAGGTTTAGTAGAGGAGAGGTGGTGTTCCACAGATTGAAAATTAGAACGAAGGCCACGAATGTTGCAGAAATTGATAGTGAAAGTATTAGATGAAGTGTCAAGACACCCAAGGTCGACAGCAGAGGGCAGTCCGACCTGGGGACATTTATGGTCCCTCCCAGAGGGGACTCCGAGGCAGGGCGTGGTGAAGCCATTATTAAATTTTGATTTGAAGAGAGTGTAAAAGTGTAAGGTGTTGTAGTGTAGTGTAGGAAGTAGTAGAAGTTGTCTTTAGAGGGCAGGCTGCAGCTGCTCAATTGTATAAATGAGACCACAAAGGGAACCGGGAAGAGAGGACACGGGAATCACTCAGTCTGCAGCACTGCCTACATTGGGAGTGGAGCAAGAGGTGGCAAATGGAATTTAATCTGAGCAAAAGTCATGTGATGGAGATGGGAAAGAGTGGAAGACGGCCAAGAGGGTCATATAAGATGGGTGAAGAAGTAGTGTTGAAAAGGTGGAAAAGGAAAAGGATTTGGGAGTGATAATACAAGACCATGGGCAGTTTGAGGCTCATATTGATAAGATGTTTGGAGAAACGTATAATTTGATAAAAATATTGGATTAGCCTTCCATTATATGGATAAAGATATGATGAAGAAATTAATTAGTATGGTAATTAGACCAAGATTGGAATATGCTGGAGTGGTCTGGTCCCCTTATAAAAAGAAGCATATAAGGAAGTTGGAGAGATTGCAGAGAATGGCAACAAAAATGGTTCCGGAATTGGCAGAAATGACCTATGAGGAGAGATTAAAAGAAATGAATTTGCCTACCTTGGAACAAAGAAGAGAAAGAGGAGATTTAATACAGGTTTATAAACTGTTGAATGGACTGGATGAAGTGGATAATGAGCAAATGATGTTGAGAGAGGAAAACTTAAGTAGAACTACAAGATCGCATAGTAAAAAGATAGCCAAGGGAATATGCTTGAAGGATGTGAAAAAATATAGTTTCCCACAAAGATGTGTGGAGGTGTGGAATGGTTTGAGTGAGGAGGTGGTGTCAGCGAGGAGTGTGCATAGTTTTAAAGGAAAGTTGGATGTGTGTAGATATGGAGACGGGACCACACGAGTATGATACCCAGGCCCTGTAAAATTACAACTAGGTGAATACACACACACACACACACACACACACACACACACACACACACACACACACACACACACACACACACACACACACACACACTAGAATGGAAGAGAGCCAACGTTATACCAATATTTAAAGGATGAAAGGCAACTGAACCACTAAATTATAGATCAAATTCACTTACAAGTGTTTTGGGGAAGTTGTGTGAAATAATTATTTAAGAAAATGGGTTAAATATCTAGAAGAGGAA
>NC_059270.1:4654338-4671334 GCF_017591435.1 Portunus trituberculatus
AGGGCGATGACATACACGTCGCTGTCGCCATCCAGCGCCATGTTCCACGCTGCCGACTGAAGGAGGAGCAGGTCAGCAGCGGATCTTCCTCGCCTAAATCCAAACTGCTTTGGACTTAAGAGGTGGTGGGCTTCCATGAATGACTCAAGAAGCTTGCCCACCACAGACAGGAGGGAGATGGGGCGGTAATTGGAGGGGTCAGCCCTGCTGCTCTTCTTGTGGATAGGGACGACCCTCGCCTCCTTCCACTGCGACGGCCACGTCTTGGAGGTCAGGCACCTTGTCTCTCTCTCTCTCTCTCTCTCTCTCTCTCTCTCTCTCTCTCTCTCTCTCTCTCTCTCTCTCTCTCTCTCTCTCTCTCTCTCTCTCTCTCTCTCTCTCTCTCTCTCTCTTTTCCGTCCAACTCCAAGATCTTTCCTATCAATTTCGTTTTCTTCTCTATATCCTCTTCAGTATATTCTCTCTCTCTCTCTCTCTCTCTCTCTCTCTCTCTCTCTCTCTCTCTCTCTCTCTCTCTCTCTCTCATTCCAGTTTTAAAATCAATAGTTTCTCAATTTTGCGTATTTTCGTTGTTTCTTTTTATTCAACTCCCTCTTCTTGCCTTCCTTCCTCAACCCTTCCTTTCTTCCCCCTCCACTCTGCATTTCTGTTCCAATCTAATTTTTCTCTTCCCATGTGCTTTCTCTTCTTCTTCTTCTTCTTCCCTTCCTTCCCTAATCCCCTTTTTATTCTCTTTCCACCAGATTCCCCTTTTTAACACCGATTTTCTTTCCTCCTTCACTATTTCTCGTTCAAGTTAGCAGATCAAGAATTTGTTTTCGTCTATTTCGTTTTCTCCCTGTGTGTTTTGTTTCTCATCTTCTTTCCGATGTTCTCTTCTTGCTCCCTCTTTAGTGTAACATTTTTTTTCGTTGTCTCTGTTTTCCTTCCTCTCTCGCTATTTGTGTTTCTGGTGAAGATATCAATATTGTTATTTTTTTGTATTAAGTTAGTTTTCTTTATTTATTGCTTCCTCTTTTTTTCGTCTTCCTATCTCTTTTTTTATCCCTTTTCTTTTATCCCCCGTTTTGTTTCTCTCCTCTTTCACAATTTCTAGCTGGAAGATCTTTTTTTTTCCTCTAGTTTCATTTTTCTCTTTCCCCCTGATTATTTCTTATCTTCTTCCCTTCCTTCCTCAACACAGTTTTTAATTTTCTCTTCTCCATTGTATTTATTTTTTCATCGCCTTCTCTCCTCCTCCACAATTTCTGGTTTCAGTGGCAAGATTAAGATACTTTTAACCACTTTCATTTTCTAACTAACATTTTCCAAGCAGTCCTCTTTTTCTTCCATTTCTACCATATCCCCTAATTTTATCGTCTTCCCCCTCTTCTCTTTCACAATTTCTGGCTTCGACTGCTTGCTCGATATTGGGAGGGGAGTCTGGAGGGACGGGAGGGGATGGTTCGGGAGGGTTCAGTATCATTTTCATTTTCCTATATGCCCTATCATCTTCTTTCCTTCCTTTTCCCAGTTCTCGTTTTACCTCTTATTATATCTTCTTTTCTTATTGCCTCTTGTCTGTTTTTAACTTTTTCGTGGTAATATACATTTTTTTTCAGTTTCAATTTAATGTTTCTCCTTCATATACTTCCGCCTCTCATCTTTTAGCCTGCATCTTCTTTTATATTCCTCTCGCCACCTTATCCCTGCCTGTTATCGCGTTCTCTTTCTCCCTTCAACTGTTTATGATCTCGTTTATAAGATCAGTATATTTTCTAATCGATTTTTTGTTTTCTATTTTCTTATGCATGCTTTTATTCTATCTGGCTTGTTTTTATTTTTTATGCCCATCTCCATTATATCTCTTATTTTATTGTCTTCATTCTCTATCTTCTCTTTCGCTACGTCAGATTTGTGTTATAATAGCATTTGTTGTTTTGTTTTGTTTTCCATCAATTCCATTTTCTGTTTTCGTTTTTTCTTCACCGTTTTCTTTACACTAAAATTCTTTAATGCCCTCTCTCTATTATATTCCCTTATTTTGTTCGTCTTTTTCTCTCCTCTTTAACTTTTTTTCTCTGAGTTTAATTTGGAGATCATTATTTTTCGTCCTCATCTTCTTTTTTTTCTCTCTTCTCATATGCTTCCTCCTATCATCTTCCTTCTCGTGTCCTCGCCTTTTAATTCGAGTTCTGAGAGCTTATTTTATCTTTACTTTAATTCTTTTCTTTTTTTCTCATTGATCCTCATCGTCCATACTTTTCTTAATCATTTTTTTTTTATTACTTCCGTCTCTACATGTTCTCTTTTTTATTGTTTTATTTCTCTTCTCTTTCATAATTTCTAGTTACAGTTGTAAAGATGAGATTTTTATTTTTTGTTTGTGCACTAGTATCGTTTTCTCTTTATATTTCTTCTTCTCTTTCTTTCCCTTGCACCTTTTTTATTGTCCCTTCTCTATATTCCTTTTTCTTTCAGTGTCGTCTTCCTCTCCTTTTTCACAATTTATGGCTCCAGTTGCAAGATCAAGATTTTTTTTTTTTTCGGTTTCAGGTCCGTCTTTCTCTTTCTATATGCTTCCGATTCTCCCCTTCCTTTCTTCCCATCTATCTCCACCATATCCTCATTTTTTTTTTTATCTTTTTGTTTCTTCCTTCACTGTTTCTACTTCGAGAGCCAGGAGTGAAATTATTTACGTCTTTTTCATTTTTTCTTTTTCATCTTTTTATTCTTTCTCCCCAGCTTTCTTTTTTTTTATTCCATCTCTATATATCCTTTTATACTGTATAGTCTTCTTCGTCTTCTCTTGTAATATTTTTTTTTGTATTTTTCGGTTACAAGATCAAGTATTTTCTGTTTTAGTTACATTTCTTCTTCTAATTTTCCTTTTCATACCTTTTTTTTATTATTTTACCAGTATATCCCCTTTTTATCGCCTCTCTCTCTCTCTCTCTCTCTCTCTCTCTCTCTCTCTCTCTCTCTCTCTCTCTCTCTCTCTCTCTCTCTCTCTCTCTCTCTCTCTCTCTCTCTCTGACATCAAGATTTCACATTTTCCCTACCCAATTTCATTTTCTATTTTCCTACGCATCTTTTTTTAACCTTCCTTCCCGTGCTTCCTTTTTTATTCCCTTCCTTGCAATATCCTCGTTTATTGTCAATTTTCTCTCTCCCCTTTCACTCTTTATCCGTCCTATTGAGTTTTTTATTTATTTATTTTTTTTTTTGCATCTATTTTTCTTCTTTCCTTTTGCATCTTTTCTGACTTTCCTTTTAGATTTATTTTTCTTTACATTCCATCTTCAATATGCGGTGTATCTCATTTTTTTCGTCTCTCTCTCTCTCTCTCTCTCTCTCTCTCTCTCTCTCTCTCTCTCTCTCTCTCTCTCTCTCTCTCTCTCTCTCTCTCTCTCTCTCTCTCTCTCTCTCTCTCTCTCTCTCTCTCTCTCTCTCTCTCTCTCTCTCTCTCTCTCTCTCTCTCTCTCTAGTCCTTTGCGAGAAGTCAGAATTTTATATAGTATTTTATCTTCCCTTTTCTTATGAACCATCTTGGACTTTTCTTTTCGTATTATCTTATTCTCTCTTCAGAAACTTTAAAATGTCCTTCCTTTCTCATCCTCCCTTTTTCCTTTTTATTTTTTACTTTCCTATCATCCAACAGTAAGATTTTCTCACATCAATTTAGATTTTCGACTTCCGCATACTTTTTTTTTCCTCTTTTCCTCCCTGCCGTACTCTCCTTTCCTCTGGAAGATTGCTTATATATTCACAACGTCTTGAGTTTTGTTGGCAGCCACGAGCACGAGGAAGAGGAAGCTTATGTCTCCCTTAACTTTTACCACTTCTTGGTATTCAGCTCAGTTAGTGGGAATACTTGTGCTAAGTGTGCGGCTGGTGAATTGTATCTCCCTAGCGTGATGTGAACTTTTAACCTGGACTGCCCTTACATTTACTGGGTGACCCTAGAGAGAGAGAGAGAGAGAGAGAGAGAGAGAGAGAATGAGTCCAGTCCACACATTAGTATCAAATATATGCAGAACAGATTTCCAGATAAGCTATTAACATTTGGTCATGAAATAAGGTTTCTGCTACATGCTATCCTACATGCTGGAGTGGTGGGTGGGGAGGAGCCTTCTCCTGTACTGTCCTGTCTCTCTTATCTGTAGCTAGTTAGAAGTAGTTACCAAACAGCCTCGAAAGGACCAAGAGATGTGTTGCTGTTTGGCTTTCCTTTGTATTCTTTTGTATTCCTTTGTATTCCTATTCCTCCTTCTCTTGCCACTGTTGTACGTTTGGATCTAGTAATCTCCTGGATAAAGGACACATGGGGAAGATATGGACACACACACACACACACACACACACACACACACACACACACACACACACACACACACACACACACACACACACACACACACACACACACTACTGAGATGGAGAGGAAACAACACTATAAGAAAATAAGAATATAGGTCAGGTGGTGTAGAGAGAGAGAGAGAGAGAGAGAGAGAGAGAGAGAGAGAGAGAGTACTCCCATAGGTAGTTTGAATCGGGTTATTAGTCACTGGAGAGAGAGAGAGAGAGAGAGAGAGAGAGAGAGAGAGAGAGAGAGAGAGAGAGAGAGAGAGAGAGAGAGAGAGAGAGAGAGAAGGATGCCAGGGTTCTTTATTTTACTCTTTTCATTTATTTTCTTTCATTGGCGGTGGAAGAGAGCGATAGGGGAAGTGAGAAAGGAAGGAACTGGAAGAGGAGGTGATTTAGTGTTATGTTTGTACCTAAAGGTTACAGAGAGAGAGAGAGAGAGAGAGAGAGAGGGAGAGGGAGAGAGAGAGAGAGAATGTCAGATAAAGAGGAAAAGAAGCAAGAGAAGAGTACTTGTATCCATCACGTATATATCCTGTATAGATTACTTATAATGGTCGGGTGTGAGAGGAGCATTATGGTAAGTCCTGCTGAAAGGAAAGGAAGAAGAGACTCGTATGTATGTATGTATGTATGTATGTATGTATAGGGGGCCAACTACAGTACAGGCTTTGAAAGAACGTTGGGTGTGGATGATCTGAGGGATTTACATTTACTTCGCTCTGTTATTTCCATTTAGTTCTTTTTTAGTATTTTAGTTTTTTTTTTTTTTCATTATTTTCATTTTTCTATCCCCTTTTTCGTTTGTCCTATTTTATTTTTTTTTCTTTATTAATTTCAATCTCATTTCTCTTACGTACGTCCATACTTATTTTTCCTTTTTATTGTCTGTTTTTTCTTCCATTCCCTTTTTTATATTATCCTATTTTATCATTCCTTGTTATTTCAATTCCGTGTCCTTTGTCTTCCCATTACGTTTTTCTTATTGTCTTTCCCTTTATTCTTTCATTTCAACCTTCTTGGTACCCCCTTTTCATTTTTGCTATTTAATTTTTCTTTATTATATAATCTTATTCCCCTATTCGTTTTTTTCTACTTTATTTTCACTTTTTTTCATTCAGTTCAACATCTTTATTACACTTAGTTCGTTTTTTCTTTACTATATTTCTTTCTTTTCTTATTTCTTTATTTCACCCTCTTTTCTTTGATCCCTTACAACCAACCAACGAGCCAATGTTATGTATCTATCTGTGTGTCTTCCCTTCCCTCCCATAAACAGTGCTGGGCTCACGCTTATGTCCGTGTTTATGTGTGTTAATGTTTATCCGCCGTGTGTTGGTGGTGCTAACCAGATAGATAACCTTGCCTCTTGTATTAGGCCTGCGTTGTCATCATCCTTATTTTTGTGGTTGTTATCCTTATCCTTGTCCTTTTCATCATCACCGTTGTTGTTGTGTTTGTTATTATTATTATTATTATTATTATTATTATTATTATTATTATTTTTATTATTATTATTATTATTTGTCATCAGTATCATCATCATCATCGTCATCATTGTCATCATCATTATTATCATTCATTTTTCTCCTCCTCCTCCTCCTCCTCCTCTACAACAACACGTTCAAGAACCCACACGAGGTGACAACATATTAGATCTAGTTCTTTCAACAAACGATGACAGTATCTAACGTTGATATTGGTCATGAATTTAGTAACAGCGACCACAAGATTGTCTCCTTGAACATATACCTTCAAGCACATAAAAACAGTGTTAGCAATGGAAGAGTTTTTATGTACAAAGTAGGAGACTGCTGCAACAGATTGGAACGCCGAACTTGGTGAAAGTAACATTGAAGAATCATGGGCTAAATTTAAGTACATTTTAGAAAATGCTGTGAAGTCATTTATCACAATGCGTAAAATAACGTCCATGCAAAATGAACAAACCTAAATGGTAGACAAACTAAATTAAGTCACAACTATTGCAGAAAAATCGTCCCTACCGTAAATATTTGACATCTCAGAATGAGGCTGATAAACTTGAATATGACAGACTTCGCCGCGAATCAAGAAGCTCATTAAACAGAGCGTCACTAAATCAATCCAAGGAATTTTACAGTTATGTTCGGAATAAAAAAGACATTACATCTCACATTAACCAGATCTACTTAGATAATGGTAATCTTGCCACCGAAGAAACTCAGATCGCAGATACACTACATGATTATTTTGTTTCAGTCTTTACAGAGGAAAACGTTCACATATTCCCCAAACTGCCTCATATGTTCAACAACGTAATGCTTTTAAGTGTCTGCGATTTTTAAGAAGAGGAAATAATTAAAGTAACTGACAAAAAGAAATCCGACAAAACCTCCGGCGTACTTTGCGGCCTACATGAAATATATTTTTGATTACTGTACAACATAGCAATATTTTTCTTTCAACATATCATATCACATCTTTGACTTTCTCTTTCCCTGTGCTCTCTTGTTTTCCTTTCCTTGAACCCTAGTGTCCTTCAGCCTCTAACTCATAGAATCTGTAGTGGTAGAATAGGCACACAGACAGCCTTGTAAGGACCAGTAGGACCGTTGCTGTTTGTTCTTTCCTTTGTATTCCTTCTCTTCTTCCGCCTCCTCCTCTTTATCATCATCATCATCATCACTACTCTACCACCTCCACCATCACCACCACCACCACCACCACCACCACCACCAAGCTCACCCACATTCTGCACGAGTCGCGTCACTGTGCCAATCTCTGAGGCGTCTTACCTACAAACTTTTACTGCAACTCCATCCTCTGTCACGTCTCCTTCTGCATTTCCTAGTTTGTCGTGGACCCGAGCGTCGCGCGGTGCTCCTTCTACTTACTCTTGGTACATTCCTGGCTGTCTATTTCTACTGTTTATCTCTATTTTTTTTTTCATTATTTTCCTTTTTTATTGACTGTTTTTATGGTCTTTCCTTATCGCTTATTGATGGTTTAGTTGTTGTTTTTTTGGGCTAATCTTTCCTTTGCTCCATTCATTTACGTGCTATCTTTTCTATGCCATCCTTTTCTGTGCCAAGTCATAGGAAAAGAGACATTATTTGTACATATTTTCTAGCATTCCTATTTTCCTGATTGACTCTCTCTTGTTTTCCGCAAATCACGTTTAAAATATGAACACGAAAAATAAGAAAGAAAAGCTACAAGAACCCATCAGACCTAGAGGTGACTGTTCACATGAGTACGTACATAACAATATTCACATATCAGTCTTATTCATATATTTACCTAGTCTTCTGTTAAAGCTCCCTATATACTCGGCACTAACAAATTTATCACTGAATCTATACTATTTATCTACCGCTCTATGTGAATGGAGATTGATACCCTTTTCACTGTTTTTTTTCTTTATCTATTTATTCATTATTTGAGTGTTTATTTATTGTGCTACTTCTATTTCGATTGTTCTTTTCTTTTCTTTTCTTGCTTAACAGCCACCTCCAACTATTTTAAGGGCTAGAGATTGCAAAACATATTTCTTTTCATCCTCTTCTTTCTTGTAGATACTCATAAAGATTCCATATTTTATTTCCAAAGCTGGGAAATATTACATACTGCAGTGGTAAAGGGTTAGATAAAGTAAAAACTCGAATATGTTATTTTGTATTCATTTATGCTGTGTATAGTGTCAATGTAATTAAAAGAACTAGAATGACATATTACATAACGAAAAAAAAATGTATATAAAAATACAGCTCCACACTTGCTATTCATGAAGCTTTCCACCTCCTCCCCTCTCCCCACTATACACACCCTGTCTCCCCCTGGGCAAGCGCCAGCCAGCAACAGTAACTGAAACTAGTGATATTGACCTATTGAATGAAAATTAAGGGTTTATCATTATTGTTATTATCTGCCACACAGTCACACACCCAGAGAGAGAGAGAGAGAGAGAGAGAGAGAGAGAGGGCGTGTGTGTTTGTTCGTGTAATTCATCATAAACATAACAACTTACAATTCCCTAAACACACACACACACACACACACACACACACACACACACACACACACACACATACACACGCACACACACACACACACACACACACACACACACACACACACACACACACACACACACACACTTAACGTTCGAGTGTCGGGAATGCAAGTTTTCCAGCATGTATGTATGAGAGAGAGAGAGAGAGAGAGAGAGAGAGAGAGAGAGAGAGTCAGGTTAATCTTAGCTCGGAGTTGGAACACGCGCCTCATTTCATATGCAAACCATTCTCCCTGATTTTCTCGCACTACTGACCTTGTTACCTCACTTACGGGGAAACGCAAGCAGCCCCGTCTCAGCGTTCCCTTTCCATGTAGTTACGTAATAGCGCTCCTAGAATCTGTAGTATTTTCGTATCATCCTCTTAGTTTGCATTTTTATCAGACTGCCAAATTTATGTACCCTTGCCTGGTTTATCATGGTTGCTAATTTAAACTTTTTAGATATACGCGTGCACCAACTTCTCTCTCTCTCTCTCTCTCTCTCTCTCTCTCTCTCTCTCTCTCTCTCTCTCTCTCTCTCTCTCTCTCTCTCTCTCTCTCTCTCTCTCTCTCTCTCTCTCTCTCTCTCTCTCTCTCTCTCTCTCTCTCTCTCTCTCTCTCTCTCTCTCTCTCTCTCTCTCTCTCTTTTTTTTTTTTTTTTTATTTAAACAAAACTTAATACAAAGGAACATGTACCCAAAGGCGCACTGTCGTGTGCTACCTATTCTAAGGGTACTACAATCTATTTCTCTACAATATTTACAAGACTTAAAAATAGATAATATACAAGATGGTCAGCATGTAAATGGAGCACTATTCGTTTCACTTCACTAGCACTATTCACGCACTGCACTACACTGAGTGTCACGTCACAAAGAGTGTCAGAGGAGTTGGCAGTGTCTGTCTCCACTTATGTGCCATCAGTTTGACACTGTGAGTGTTCATCTCCTGGACGTGAGGCACCGCGGCCGTGAACAAGTTCCACATCCTGGAGACGCGTCCTGCGAAGGTGCGTTGATGCTGACACCCGTGGGATCGCGGCACCTCTACGGCGTCACCACCATTGAGCACCGTTCTCGTGCTCCGTGCGGTGACTCTTAGAGGATGACGCAGCCCTGCCAGATGTGGCACTCTTTGCACCTGTGCCTTATGGAACACTACGATCGCCGCCACGTCTCTGCGGTGTTCCAGTGAATCAAGGGGACGCTCAGGCTCTGGGTGAGGTGGTAGTGCAGCATCTACTAGCCGTATGGCGCGGCGTTGGATGCTGTCCAGTCTCCTTCTGTGTGTGGCGGCACAGGACATCCAGGAGAGAGCTGCGTATTCAAGGTGGGGCCGCACCTGTGCCTTGTACAGCAGCAGTCTCCCCTTCCTGTCGAGGAAACTGGCGATCCTTCTGAGAGCGGAGATCCTGTGAGAGGCTTTCTTGGCAATGGTTTTGACATGCCTGTCAAACCTCAGCCCTCGATCCACCTCCACTCCAAGTATCTTGACGTCATCTTGGAGTGGGAGAGCAGCAGCGCCAAAGACAACTTTCCTGCCATTGCTGCCATGGCGGCTGGGGACCGAGAGACAACCATTGCTTGTGTCTTCTCCGGCGCGAATGTCACTTGCCAGCGAGCACCCCACTCCTTTATCACTCGTAGCTGCTGATTGATGGCCTCAGCAGCCCGCCCACTGTCCTGGCGTGGATAGGTATAGGAGAGGGTGCAGTCATCAGCATAGGCCATGACTCCTGGCAGTAGCTGGAGAAGATCATCCACGTAGATATTCCACAGGAGTGGGCCAAGAATTGAACCCTGTGGCACTGATGCCTCCACAGGCAGGGACTCAGATGTTTGTCTCTCTCTCTCTCTCTCTCTCTCTCTCTCTCTCTCTCTCTCTCTCTCTCTCTCTCTCTCTCTCTCTCTCTCTCTCTCTCTCTCTCTCTCTCTCTCTCTCTCTCTCTCTCTCTCTCTCTCTCTCTCTCTCTCTCTCTCTCTCTCTCTCTCTCTCTCTCTCTCTCTCTCTCTCTCTCTCTCTCTCTCTCTCTCTCTCTCTCGTCAGCCTTCGACGGAAACTCACTTCCTCTTGGTGTCCTAAACCGTTGTATCTCTTGTTTCCGACAACCTCCTCGTAAAGTATTGCCGCTTCCCTCCAGCCAACTTCCCGCGGCGTTCTGTGGATTTTCTGAGACGCAGGTGTTGTTGGACCAGGTACGTCCTAATTTAGTGTAGCTCTCCTCTGTCTCGTCTTTCGTGTCTCTCTTATCTTGGCTCGTCTCGTATTGTCTGTCTTGTCTCTCTCTTTGTTTGTGTTTCTGTCTGTCCCTGTTTATGTTCCTGTCTCCGTCTCTATTTCTATCTTTCTTGTCACCTCTCTCTCTCTCTCTCTCTCTCTCTCTCTCTCTCTCTCTCTCTCTCTCTCTCTCTCTCTCTCTCTCTCTCTCTCTCTCTCTCTCTCTCTCTCTCTCTCTCTCTCTCTCTCTCTCTCTCTCTCTCTCTCTCTCTCTCTCTCTCTCTCTCTCTCTCTCTCTCTCTCTCTCTCTCTCTCTCTCTCTCTCTCTCTCTCTCTCTCTCTCTCTCTCTCTCTCTCTCTCTCTCTCTCTCTCTCTCTCTCTCTCTCTCTGCCATAAAATGAATGTTGGCTTCATTGGCGTTAACTATTTCAGTGTTATCAATTTTACCGATACTGACTTTTCAATTACGATAAGTAATATGATTAACTTTTTTTTTCTCCCTCTTCCTCTCATATTTATTACTTCTATTTCTACTTTTTAGCCAGCATTATTCTTTATTTGTCTTGTTGGAGTATTATTTATGTAAGGTCATCTTTGCTCACTATGTTTACTGCACCTGACTGCGGCGGTGGCATATCATCTGTATACTGTACACTCGTACCATGTAAAGTATAGGGGATATGCCGGACACCCTCTCAAAAATAGAAAATGCGGGGCCTTCATACTGTTCTAGGGAGTTGGAATCAGTTCTATTGTCTATGAAGTGGCGAAGCAATCTGGTTGATATTATTGGTAATTGTAGTCGTATCATTTCATATCTTAGTCCATTATGCCAGGCTTTGTCCAATGCCTTTGTGACAGTTCTCATTGCCACTGTTGTTCACGGCGTTGGCAATTGCTTTTGTTGCTCTCTTCTCTGCTTTTGAAAATTTTTGGCTATTAATAACAGGTCGCAGGAAGTTGATAAAAAAAAAGAGAATTGTTTTATTTCGAAATGCATGAAAGAATTAGCGGAGAACTGCAGTACGTCGTTAGTCCTTGTATTGGAAAGTAAGACGTATTAGAAGGTGTCTATAGGAACTAAACGATAGGAACCTAGCAATCTTTGTTATTATGTATGTTCCCTATATCATCATTTTTTTTCTTTATAATCAGTAGTAGACTCTTCAACTGTTTACCATTTTCAAAGACTTTCATGCAAGTTGATATTCATGTGACATTTTTCCTCTATACATACATCTTATCGATATTGAGGAGCGAACATTGAGGATACAGCATTTACGGTAGATCATGTTCAATTCCATGTTTCAATCATAGATCACAAGGACTCGTGGAGCATCCATATTACTACCAGACAGTGTATGCCACGCACCTGGCAACAGACAACACAGTGATGCCTAGTGTGTGTGATGTGTGTGCTGGATGCGCCATATATACTGAATACATGAGGAAATAGACGCCTAACCATTTCACCGGTGTATTTGAATCTGTTTACTATGTTAAGTATATTAATGTTTTTCCATTAATCTCCTTTTGCTACTTGTTGTATCCATATCTGGTAAAATGAATTGCTAAAAATATGAGATTCATTGGCATAGATTATTTCATTGTTATTAACTTTACCACTGACTCAGCACTGGATACTTCCGGAGCCGGGGGATGAGTGGGGAGGATGGCGGTGGTGCTGGTGCCGCCTCTGCCGCCTGTTTGCCCAGAGTGCGGCTGGATCACGCTGAGGAAATTGGTGAGGAAAACAGAGGAAATGACAGCCAATGGTAGAGCAGATTCGAATAGACCACTTTAAAGCGTACTGCTACAGACAGGAAGGTGTAATAGCAGGTAACACACACACACACACACACACACACACACACACACACACACACACACACACACACACACACACACACACACACACACACACACACACACACACACACACACACACACTTATGAGGAAAGCCCCGGTCTTCCTTCTGTGGTTGTCTTAATGAAATAATCCCCGAGGCTTTGCAATTATGAATGCCGTAATCGGATTTTACAAATGCAAACGAGACTAAAAAAAGGACGAAAATCTCAAACCGCGTAATAGCATAGAGATTGGTTGCCAAAAAGGTTGTGAGATTGAAAACATTCCAGCGCACACTTAAATAAGAAAGTAAAACAGTGAATCATAGAAGAACACAATATATTATCACACTTTCAAACCTTACATAACTTTTCTCGTTACTATTTCATCTTTCATTTTTTTTTTTTCCTTCCCTTTCTTGTCTTTAAATCACCCTATACTTTTTTCATGACGACAATACACAAATAGGCAAAAGAATAGAATATAAACCCACGAAGCGATACAGTATATCACCACATTTTCAAACATGCTCTTTTATGTCTTTTGCTATTTAATTCTTTTCCTCTCGTAAACTCCCTTCCACCTCTTGATCTTTTTGAAATAATTACTAACGCACTGACACTACCTATCGTGCAAATGAGTGAATTTGACTAATAAGCTCATAAACTCATCTTTTTTTCGTAGTTTGCAAAACTGTGTCAGCGAAAGATGGCAAGAGCGAGGCGTGAATGTGTGGTTTCCATCAAAGGTAAGCGCTGAAGGGGAGGGAGAAAGGGAAAAAAGGATGAGGTAATGAGTATAAATGTAAGGAAATTCAGAGCATGAGGGGAGTGGCAAGCTGCTGAGAAGGGGAGGAAGAATTGGAGGAGAGTGAAAGGGAGAGATAACGAGTAGTGGAATTCAACGCGAATGGACCGTGAGATATGAAGGGAGGAAAAAAAAAAATACAGTCTATAAAATAGAATATGAATTCAAAGTGAGAAGAGAATGGGAAATTGCACTAAAGATAAGGGAAAAGGAGGAAAGATAAACAAGAGATGAATTGTATTAAAGTTATATTTCATTCAAAATAAGAAGGCAAAGAGTAATAAGAAGAAATAATAATGAATCGATAATAACCATCATAAACTTGAGGAAAATGAGAGAGAAATTCCAATTAAGGGTGGAAATATGAAACGAACAAAGTAAAGGAGATTTGAATTCGATTGCTGGAAGAGAGAATAGGAAAGAAGAAAGACGCAAGTGGAATACGAGAAAGAGGAAGCAAAAGAGAAAGAAAAAGGGAAGACACACGAAGAGAGACTGGGAAGAAGGAAGTGAGGTAGCGAAATGCGAGAAAGAGGAAGGGAAAAGGTAAAGGGAAGGGATGGGAAGGAAGGGAGGTCATTATTTTGAACAGGTAGAAACAGACGGTAAAAGAAGACGGGTAGGATGGAGGAGGGAGAAACACACAAGAGGCAGATAGAGTGGGAGGGGTTGGCCATTAGTGGGGCAGGAGGAAAGGGCAGGCAAAAGGTCAGCAAGTGGGAGTGAGAGTGGAGATGTGGAGAGACAAATAATTTAGGTCCACTTTTGTTGCCGTAGATTTATTATTTTCAAAATTTGTGGAGGTAATGAAAGTCAGGAAGAGAGAGAGAGAGAGAGAGAGAGAGAGAGAGAGAGAGAGAGAGAGAGAGAGAGAGACGTGGAAGATTCAGCCACCCAGACGTAAACAGAGACAAAACTTTTTCTGTAGATCTAAAGAAAAATAATAGGGTAATTCTTCTCTATGTCCTTCATTTCTTTCTTTCCCTCACCTTTTTTTACTCATGTTTATACCCTTTACTTCTTTCCTCTTTCCTTTCTTCCTTCTTTTTTTCTCCTCATCTCCCGTTCTTGCCTCCTTCCTTACTGGCCTCATTCACTTCTTCCCTTCATGTTTCCTGCTCTCCTTCCCTCGTTTCCTCCTTCCCTCCTTCTGAAAATACCAGTGAGGGACAGTTTACAT
The DNA here is from genome assembly GCF_017591435.1 of Portunus trituberculatus. Lineage (NCBI taxonomy): Eukaryota > Metazoa > Arthropoda > Malacostraca > Decapoda > Portunidae > Portunus > Portunus trituberculatus. The sequence continues at coordinate 4,668,772 of NC_059270.1, forward strand.
CCAGCCTCCAGTCTATCATTGTTTTCACGTGACTAGAAACCAGAAAGACAAAGGCTGAATCAATCTCCTCTCTCTCTCTCTCTCTCTCTCTCTCTCTCTCTCTCTCTCTCTCTCTCTCTCTCTCTCTCTCTCTCTCTCTCTCTCTCTCTCTCTCTCTCTCTCTCTCTCTCTCTCTCTTCCCAGTTTTGGACAGTCCGCAGTCCCGGAAGCAGTCTCATTTCAACTTGCGAGAATACATTAAGATGTTGGTGCGCCTCGACATTAATATTAAAGCGCTGTGTGGTTCCGAGAGAGAGAATCGTCCGTTTGGCAAAGTAATCGTCCTCTTGCATGTCGAGAGTAAACCTTTGTGTATGTGTGTGTGTGTGTGTGTGTGTGTGTGTCGTGTGTGTGTAATGCACCGAGGTTCCTGAGTATCACGTCCTGCTCTCATGATCGCCAGCTACCAAAATGTCCTTCCAACAATATCTTTGACCTCGTATCGTCCGTAATATTTGTGTGTGTGTGTGTGTATCTGTGAGTTTTGTAAAGGTTAAGCGATTCCCAAGGTTGTTTTCTTGCTATTTTTGGGAGTGAGTGCGGACTGCTTGATGTGCCATAATGGTTGTGTGCGCGTTTTGTGAAGGAGTAAGAGGAATATCACGGTTGATTTGTCCCTATTCTTTGAATGGGTTTGAACTGCTTGACGTTTTAGAAGAGGTCAGAGTGTTATCGTTGTTCTTATCGGTGTTGCCGCTACATTTTCTTTTAAAAAACTGGTCATTTCCTCTGCGGCCATCCTGCATCAAACGCTTTCATGTCCTGTGTTGCTCTCGGGATTTTCAACTTTTCATTTCAGATCGTTCTTCACAGTTTTATCGTCATCAAGCCAGTGCACACACACACACACACACACACACACACACACACACACACACACACACACACACACACACACACACACACACACACACACACACACAGAGAGAGAGAGAGAGAGTGCGCGCGCGCGTGTGTGTGTGTGTGTGTGTGTGTGTGTGTGTGTGTGTGTGTGTGTGTGTGTGTGTGTGTGTGTGCACTGGCTTGATGACGATAAAACTGTGAAGAACGATCCGAAATGAAAAGTTGAAATGACTTTTTTCTTTCTCTTTTTCTTTTTGCTTTGTATTTCTAGTGCCTGATTTTAAAGTATTTTTTCCATAAGTACATTTTTAAGATAGAGAAGTCGTAATGTATCGAAACTTATTATATTACGGTAATATGTAGAGAATGACTGATGCTGAAGGCTTCTGAGAACGAAATTATTTCTTAAATGCATGAAATAAAATATTCTTGGAAAATGTTCGTAAAGCTTGATGCACATCGCAATGATAACAGTGACCACATATAACGAATAGTTACCAGAAGAGAAGCGTACGCAAGATTTCAGTAGAAATGTTGAGGTGAATACAGTTCTAGATCCATCACAAGTACTATATCTTACCCTTGATCTAAACCCTAAGTAGCAGTGAAATGCCTGTGGAAGTGTAGATGAAGAGCCAACCATGAATATCCAACGATGCTTCCTGCCATAGTCTTCATTTCTTAAATTTAAAGCAATATGAGAATAAATAATTTGCTTGAACACACAAAGAAAAAGGGAGATAGTGTTGCCTTCACTACGGTATAGAACTATTTCAAATGATTATATTTAACAATGAAATGATTACATATACTTTAACACATGATGGAAGTTATGGGATATAAAGACATAAACTTAGTGAAAAAGGAAATTAAATGTGTAGTATTCAAACTCAGAAAAACCAATTCCATATATTAAGGAAGTATTGCCTGGTTTTATCTCACTGACAAACGCAGCACTGATTTTTAAGGTTCGGAAGATGGTGCTCCTTTATTCTCTCCTCAGAAATAAAAGAGTTCATAAGTTGTGAGTTATATAGCGCGTTTATGGGAGTTCTGAGGGTCCTGCTGAGGTGGTAGTTTTGTCATAGTCCATAAAAATGTGAAGTGGAGCCATTTAGTGGTAAGACGCATTGCATGATAATTGGAACTTGTGGCGCTGTTTTCTGTAACTGTCCCCTTGATTAACTCGTGATTGCTTCAACGTTTAGGAAGGTTGTGTGTCTTTAAGGTCAGTCACTGAACCAGCCCTCTCCCTGATGAGTTACTGCCATATATTTAACTCCCTCGTTCAAGCCACTTGGAAGTTTCATTAATACTCCTCTGTTTATTTGCCTTTTAAGTGCATGCAAGCCTCGGTGGTGCTCCTAACAGACGCCCTTGGTAGTCGTGGTTTTTTTTTTAAGTAAGGAAATATTTTTTACCCCTTTTTTGAAGAAAGATATTTTAAGATTGATTGGAGAGTATGAGACCTAAATTATGAAAGTTTTGTTTTTTCATGCCCGTCTTGAAATATAATACTTTTAGGAAACTAAAGAAACTACTTATTCTGCAAAATTATCATTTTGTAATTCTCATGTAGAAATACAGAGGTTGGATCTCAGAGTCCCGTTAGGCTTTTGAAGGTAAAAAAAAAGGAAGTAATTTTTACTTAACATAAATATGATTTTCCTTTCATGTAAGA
>NC_059270.1:4671834-4679334 GCF_017591435.1 Portunus trituberculatus
AAGATTGATGGCTAGAGTCTTCACTATTTCAACTCCCACATAAGTGAACTTTGTGAAGCTGTGTAAAACCACCAATAGTAAGCAGAATGAATATGAAAATGTGCCATGATACTGAAGGGGTTAAACTAAATTACGCTTGTTTTGAAAGGTCTTTGAATATTTCCTCATAGTTAATATTTCTTGCCTGGAATTATCAGTAATAGAGTATCTGTTAGCGTCAAGGCTCTTATATCCTTTAAAGAATTTGAGTTAATCATTTAGGTTTCCTCTTATCATTCGTTTTGTTAGTCTTAATAAGTTTAACTCATCCAAATTTTCCTTGAACGTTTTGTTACTCAATTTTACATTTCTAGTCATTTTACTCTATTGTTCTAGTCCTTTAATATCTCTTTGTAATATTTTCTCTAGAACTGCACCCACAATTCGAAATGAGGGCGAACCAGTGATTTATACAAAACAAGTATAACTCATTCTGATTTAAATTCAAACACTCTTCATATGAACCCTACGAATCAATTTGCAGTGATTACTATTCATACGCAGTGTCGGTAAGGTTTTAGGTCTTTTGACACTATAACACCAAGATCTTTCCCCTTTGTCAGCGCTTGGCAGTGGTATATTATTCATTGTGTTTCTAGCACGAAAGTTGTTCCCCCGATATGCACAGCTTTACACTCTTCAATATTCAATAACATCTATCATTTTCTACCGGGCTTACAGGCGAATTGGGGTCACACTAAGAGTAATGTTGGTTTTATTTTGCTTTTTATTTTGGTGGAATATACTTACGAGTATTTTATAACTGATTCCATTAATGTATGTTACAAAAAAGGAAGAGAGGGAGGAAGAGGAAGAAGAGGAGGAGCAGCAAAAGGAAGATAAGGAGGAAAAAAATAAAAATAGATTGGAAATAATAGAACGAGAGCAGAAATAATAGATCAAGAGAGAGAGAGAGAGAGAGAGAGAGAGAGAGAGAGTCTAGTAGGGACGAGTAGAGTGTGCGAGGAACAGTCTGGTAACATTGAGGGAGAAGGAGAGGGAAAGGAAGAAGAAGAAGAAGGAGAGAGGAGGAGAGAGAGGATGTGGTTGGTTACTTTGTCCTTGGAGTTCCATCAATATCTGGAATCTATACTTTCCTTCTCCTTCCTCCTCTCCTTCATTCCCATCCTCTCACCTCCCATCCTCTCCTCTCTCACATCGACTCTCCTTCTCTCTCTCTCTCTCTCTCTCTCTCTCTCTCTCTCTCTCTCTCTCTCTCTCTCTCTCTCTCTCTCTCTCTCTCTCTCTCTCTCTCTCTCTCTCTCTCTAACACACACACACACACACACACACACACACACACACACACACACACACACTTGTTGATTTACCTTTGAAGTGAGTGAAATTGTACTTTACCAGAGAGAGAGAGAGAGAGAGAGAAAGAGAGAGAGAGAGAGAAAGAGAGAGAGAGAGAGAGAGAGAGAGAGAGCATATCACTTGTTGCCTCCGTGACTGAGTTGTACCGCCTCTGAACTCTTTTGCTTACTTCTCACTCTCACCTGCCACCTGTCACGTGTCGCCTTGGCCTTAAGAACAGGTGAGTGGCGAGAAGGCAAGGTGGCGTAGGCAGGGAAGGCTACAAAAGGGCAGGCTGGATAATCAATGATGGGACACATTAAATATTGACCCATAGTGCTGTTAACTTTACATGCGTGACACTACCTATCTGCCTACCTGCCTACCTGCTTACCTATCTGCCTACCTGCTTATTTGTCTACCTGCCTACCTGCCTACCTGCTTACCTATCTGCCTACCTGCTTATTTGTCTACCTGCCTACCTGCCTACCTATCTGCCTACCTGCTTATTTGTCTACCTGCTTACCTGTTTACCTACCTGCCTACCTGCTTACCTACCTGCCTACCTGCTTATTTGTCTACCTGCCTACCTGCCTACCTATCTGCCTACCTGCTTATTTGTCTACCTGCCTACCTGCTTACCTATCTACCTACCTGCTTATTTGTCTACCTGCCTACCTGCTTACCTGCTTACCTATCTGCCTACCTGCTTATTTGTCTACCTGCCTACTTGCATACCTATCTGCCTACCTGCTTATTTGTCTACCTGCCTACCTGCTTACCTATCTACCTACCTGCTTATTTGTCTACCTGCCTATCTGCTTACCTGCTTACCTATCTGCCTACCTGCTTACCTATCTGCCTACCTGCCTACCTGGTGTCTACTTGCCTTGCCTACTTATGAGCTTGCCTGTATACTTGTTTGTTCCTGTGTTTGTTTTCCTGTTTTTTTGTCTTTCTGTCTTTTTTTCTATCTTTTTTTTCTATTTTTTTTCATTTCTATTCTATTTGTCTATTTTTTTTATTTAGTTTTGTTTTATTTATTTATTTATTTGTTAATTCATTCATTATTATTATTATTTTTATTCTATTTATTTATTTATGTATTTATTTATTTATTTATTTTTATTTTTATTTTTTGTGTGTGTGCTGTTTTGTTTATTCCTGCTACAACTAGTACGATTCCAACTACAACTAATTCTCTCTCTCTCTCTCTCTCTCTCTCTCTCTCTCTCTCTCTCTCTCTCTCTCTCTCTCTCTCTCTCTCTCTCTCTCTCTCTCTCTCTCTCTCTCTCTCTCTCTCTCTCTCTCTCTCTCTCTCTCTCTCTCTCTCTCTCTCTCTCTCTCTCTCTGACCTCATTCACCAACACCTTACTTTCTCCATTAATCACGTTCCACCTTCCTCCTCCTCCTCCTCCTCCTCCTCCTCCTCCTCCTCCTCCTTCCTCTATCTCCTCCTATTGATAAACTAGAAAAACTGCGACGTAGAGGAGAAACATAATTAGATCCAGAAATAAATGGATAACTTTAGGAAAGGCCATAAATTTAGCTTCACCAAAGGAAGACTTGGAGATGATTCAATAGAGGATTACAAGGCACCATAGAGGATCAGAAACCATTAACTTGAAGGATTGTTCTCTTATCGATACAGCAAAGGGCATTAGCTAGAACAGGGTCAAGATTATTGGTAAACTGGTGAAGTGGGTGAAGAAAACTGACCTCTTTCTCTGGTTAGTGTGGAAGTAATTGGAGCTTTGAGTGTGTGTTGTGTGTTATGGATAAGAATAGTTATGGGGTGTTCAGTCAAGTGGGGGTGATTGTATGGGTGTTTTGAGGTCAGTATGTTGTTTTGTGTTTGATTCTAGTCTTTTTTTGTATGTTTAAGAAATGTGTCAGGTCGAGTGAGTGTTGTGTGTTTTGGATAAGAATAGCGGTGGGGTGTTCAGTCAAGTGGGGGTGATTGTATGGGTGTTTTGAGGTCAGTATGTTGTTTTCTGTTTGATCCTAGTCTTTTTTTTTTTTTGTAGGTTTAAGAAATGTGTCAGGTGTTGCTTTAGTATTCGTGTTAAGTGAGTAGAAGCTAAAAGACCACAGTGTGATTTTTTTACCACGTCATCTGTTTCGTAATTAACTTTTGCTTAACCTAACCTAACATGACTTAACCCAACCTAACCTAACGTAACTTGACTTAACCCAACCTAACCTAACCTAACCTAATTTGACTTAATCTATCCTAACCTAACTTAACCCATCGTAACATTACCAAACCAAACCTAACCTACCCTAAGCTAACTTCACCTATCGTAACTTACTGTACCTTAACCTAACCTAACCTACTTTGACCTAATCTAACCTAACCTAACGTACTCTCTAACCTAGCAAGTTGACCTATTTTAACCTAACCTAATCGTAGCTAACGTAACTTCACCCAACTTAACTAATGTATTCCTCTTAGATATGCATAAGCTTTAGTACAGTGTCTATGAATCTCACATCAAAGAATACATATGTTTTTATCTTTTCTCTTTGTCCGCTTTACTAAACCTAATTTGCCCAGAGTAGCTCGCCTCAGGGCACGAGGTACAAGTATACGTAGCTTTTGCAAGTGTTAGATAATGGAAGAGACAGGTATTAGCATTTTTATTTTCTTCGCTTTCTTTCAGTACAAAACCTGATGAGATATATGCAGTATAATTTTCGTGTTTTCTTTCACCTCTCCTTCCTCTTTCTCCTTCCCCTTCTTTACCTTCTCCTTCTTCTCCTTCTCTATCTCCTTTTCCTTCTCCTTTTCTTTCTCCTACTCCTTCTCCTCCTTTTCATCCTCGTCCTTATCCTCGTTCTCGTTCTCGTCCTCGTCCTCCTCCTCCTTTTCCTCCTTTTCCTCCTCCTAGTCCTCCTCCTCCTCCTCTTCCTCCTCCTCCTTCTCCTCCTCCCCCCCTTCCTCCTCCTCCTCCTCTTCCTCCAACCCTTTCTACTTCTCCTCCTTAGACTCCTTACCTCTAACATTACATAATCACCACCACCACCACCACCCTGACCTTTAACTCTGAAAGAAGGAAAGAACAAGACTAGAGAGAAAAGTATAGATATTTGCAATGGACAATAAGTGAAAAGTAATATATACAGCATTAGATGATTGAATTAATGTGAGAAGGGATTTGCACGGTAGATTTGATCGCTGGTGTTAAAAAAATAGACAAATAAACGAAGGATATTAAACAGAAGAGAGACACAGTGGAGATCTAGGGGAGAAAAAATAAGACACACACACACACACACACACACACACACACACACACACACACACACACACACACACACACACACACACACACACACACACACACACACACCCACACACACACACACACACACTCTCTCTCTCTCTCTCTCTCTCTCTCTCTCTCTCTCTCTCTCTCTCTCTCTCTCTCTCTCTCTCTCTCTCGTTCTTTCTTTCTTTCTTTCTTTCTTTCTTTCTTTCTTTCTTTCTTTCTTTCTTTCTTTCTTTCTTTCTTTCTTTCTTTCTTTCTTTCTTTCTTTCTCTCTCTCTCTCTCTCTCTCTCTCTCTCTCTCTCTCTCTCTCTCTCTCTCTCTCTCTCTCTCTCTCTCTCTCTCTCTCTCTCTCTCTCTCTCTCTCTCTCTCTCTCTCTCTCTCTCTCTCTCTCTCTCTCTCTCTCTCTCTCTCTCTCTCTCTCTCATATTTTGGTTCACTTATAATAAAACTTTCCTTTTTCTTTTTAGCTCTTCATTTTTTTTTTCTATTTTTGTTATTTTGTTGCAGCACGTGATAATTTGTTTCTTTCATACATCCTGGTGTGTATATATTTTTCACTGGGCTTATTGTTGCGAAATTGTTTTGTTTTGTTTAGTTTTTTCAGTGTCAGAATTTGTGTAGAAAAAAAAAAGCTGAACTGAACTGTGTAGATATTTTGTTGTAGTGTGTGTGTGTGTGTGTGTGTGTGTGTGTGTGTGTGTGTGGGGGGGAATATATCAGTAGTCTTAATAGTAATAGTAGTAGTAGTAGTGGTAATAGTAGTAGTAATAATAGTAGTAGTAGTATTAGCAGTAGTAGTAGCAGTAGTAGTAGTAGTAGTAGTAGTAACAGTAGCAGTAGTAATGATATTAGTAATAGCAATTGTAGAAGTACTAGTAGTAGTAGTAGTAGTAACAGTAATAGTAGTAATAGTAGTAATAGTAGTAATAGTAGTAGTAGTAGTATTAGTAGTAGTAGTAGTAATAGTAATTGTACCACCAGCAGTTGTACTAGCAGAAGTTATGTACACCCAAATACCCATACACCCACTTACCCATGCACACACACACACACACACACACACACACACACACACACACACACACACACACACACACACACACACACACATTCACCATCACTCACCATCGTCTCACAATCGCCGTCACCATCATTCTCTCTTAACAAGCCGACGAAAGAGGAGGAAAAGTAAGAAGAGAAGGAGAAAGAGTAGTAGTAGTAGTAGTAGTAGTAGTAGTAGTAGTAGTAGTAGTAGTAGTAGTATGGTATCTTGATTAATATAGATTTTTAGTCCCGTTGCTATCTCCTCTTACTTCCTTTCTTCCTTTCTTCTTCCCTCACCTCCTACTCTTCCTTCTCCTACTCTTCTTCCTCCTCTTCCTCCTCTAGGATAAGAGAAAAAGGAACATTTTGTCATTAACCTAGTTATCTTAAACCCTTACACACATATTATCGAGGAAGAGAAGAAGGAGAAGGAAGAGGAATAATAGGAGGAGGAGGAGGAGGAGGAGGAGGAGGAGGAGGAGGAGGAGGAGGAGGAGGAGGACGAGGAAAAAGGAAGGAGAGAAAGAAAAGGTAGGAGGAAGGAAGGATGAAGAAGGAAGAGTGAGAAAAACATGAAAAATGACATGTAAAAAGAAAGAGAAATTTGATGAAGATGGAGATGAGTAGGAAGAGGATGATGATTTAAGGAAGGAAGAAAGGAAGGAAGGAAAATAAAGCAAAAAGGAAGGAACTTTATGATGATAAGAAAAATGAGGAAGAGGAAGAGAAAGGAGGAGGAAGAGGAGGTGAAAAAGAAATGATTGAGAGGCGGAAGGGAGAAAAAAGATATGATGAAGGAGGGAGGAAGGAAGGGAAGGTGGAAGAGGAGGAGGAGGAGGAGGAGGAGGAGGAGGAGGAGGAGGAGGAGGAGGAGGAGGTCAGGTGCAGGTTCCCACGTGGCCCAAGGCTAAGCAAAGTTTATCTCACTTCTCTCTCTCTCTCTCTCTCTCTCTCTCTCTCTCTCTCTCTCTCTCTCTCTCTCTCTCTCTCTCTCTCTCTCTCTCTCTCTCTCTCTCTCTCTCTCTCTCTCTCTCTCTCTCTCTCTCTCTCTCTCTCTCTCTCTCTCTTTTTCTCTTTTTAATTTCTTTTTGTTTGTTTATTCCTCTTCATTCCTTTTCTATTCCTCTGTTTAATCTACTTCCATTTTTTCATTGTTTTTTCTTCTCTTCTTGTGTTTTATTATCTTTTCTATGTCTATTTTCTTTCTTTAATCTATTTTTTTCCGTTCTTCTCTTCTTATAAGTTTTTTTTCATCTTTCTTATTTTCCTCTCTCTCTCTGTCTTTTATTCCTTTCTGTTCTCCTTTCTCCTTTCTACGTGGTTATCTTTTCTCTATTCTCCCTTTTTTATATCTTTTTTTGTTTATTTATTCCTTTTCATCCCTTTTCTATTCCTCTGTTTTATCTACTTCTATTTTCTCATTCTTTTTTCTTCATGTGTTTTCTTCCTTATTTCTATCTTTATTTCTTTTATTTAATCTGTTTTTTTTCATTTCTCTCTCTTCTCCTCATTTTTTATTCGTCTTTTCTCTTTTCCTCTTTCTCCTTTGTTTCTTTTTCTTTCCTTTTTCTCTTCTCCGTGTTATTCATTCCCTACTTGCGCGTCACGGCTGGAGGAAAAGGCTGAGACTAGAGAGAGAGAGAGAGAGAGGGGATGGAAGTGGTGGGTGGGGAGAAGCCTTCACATTTACTATCTACGTTTGTTACTTTAGATTCATTTGTGTAGCTTATTATATTCTCTGTGTTCCCTTGAATTGTTTTATTTAATATTGTTGTTAATTTTATCCTTTTCCTTCCTTCTTTTTTTCCTTTCCTTCTTTTTTTTCCATTGCGTCAGTCTCTATG
>NC_059270.1:4686215-4701215 GCF_017591435.1 Portunus trituberculatus
TGTACTGAAGAACTAGCAATTACCAGGTTTCATAAGGACTGTCAGTATATTAGAGGGTTTAAGATGGAGGAAAAAAACACCTAACCCCTTCAGTACCATGATGCGTTTCCATATACATTCTACTTACTTTTTGGTGATTCTGTATAGCTTCAGAAGCTTATGTTGGGGATTGAAATAGTGAAGACTGTGGCCGTTAATCTTCTGACCTCCATTGATCCTTTCGGATGTCAATAAAATGGTCTAATGTTACACAAAACTCAAGGTAAAAATGTGTCTCAGTAATGAAGGGGTTAAGTACAGTGGGGAGAGTGTGGCATAAACTCGATTTCTACTCTGGTGTAATCTCTTCTAATGTATTTTGTTTTTGCCTTCAGTACAAAGTCTGACCTATACAGAAAATCTAACTGTAATATGGTTTTATAAGAATCGCCATTAAGTCAAGATTGAGGGAAGACACTCATCACAGTGGAGTGAACGTCTCTGGTATACCGAGTTCTCGTTCTAACTGTACCTCTGCTTTCACCGGACATTCCTGCAGCCCTCATATCCTTGCTGCTTCACGTTTCTTAATTTATGCCCTATAATGACAAGGGTTGGAAGTATAATATTTCCTCAGGCTCCTGCCACCAAATAGCGGATTTCCTATAATTTTTTAATACTAGTAGCAAGATCAAACCAGTATGAGATTTTCCTCGTCCAAAAATATCTCGCAAATAACTTAGAGTGAAAATAATAAAGATAACTTTGTCTTCTAAGGAACAGTAGCACAAGATAAGAATATCTTTTAAAAGATAGAATGTCTTAGGGTTTTTTTTTATACCAAGCTGAATCAACAAGAAAAAAAAAATTCTTTGTCTAAAATATCAAATAAGTAAACCTAAAATTCACAATAATCGTAACTTTTTGTTCTCATAAGCAACCATAACGTGAGATAAGAATGCATATTTCAAATACCAAATATTCTGATATGAGAGACTTCTTTTCCAGAAATACCCATATAAAGCTGAGGGTGATGCCAACAGCTTTTTCTTTTGCAAGAAATAATAATGTGAGATCAAAATACATATTTAGAGCCAAAATATTATGGTAATTTTCAGTACTGAACTTTAACCAATATGACCAAAATTTTCCTTGCCTGAAAAACTACCTTTTCTCATAAGGAACAACAACGTGAGATTAGAATTCATACTTAAAGATGAAATACTCTGATAACATTTAATACTGAGATTTAACCAATATAACATGTTTTTCCCCGTCCAAATAACACACCACAAATGAGTACGAGCAAAGTTGATAATGGTAGCAACTCCTCCTGGCGAGCAGCAATGAGGCGACATCAGGGTCCCCGCTTAGAGGCGAAGTCGTGCACGGAGTAAGAATTTGGTAATGAAATATAGACGATCAAGCGTCACTCGAGCTTACACTTGTTACTGTGTTAGCTCTTCTAAGTGCCAGGTACGCATCTAACCGGTCCACGGAATGACAGTATTTAGCGCAGCGCAAGCACCACACGGCAGCCTCCCGCAGCTCAGGTTCCGCCTCACAAACGTGTCTTGGTAACTTTTAACAACCTTCTCTGCTAAACAATTTTTCCCATAATTAATTTCGGGACACCAATACTTCAGTCTCTCGTTTTTCTTATTTGTCTCCATTATTTTCTAAAATACCAAGACAAGTTTTTTTTCTTAAACTTAATTTTAGTGACACTTTTTTTTGCATTATTTGTATACTGCAGTGTATTGAGGAGTTCTGTAGACAAGATAAGTCTGTTCTCATATTCTGCTTCTTACAGATATATTTTTTCTACAATGTTAAACAACTTTTACGAATAACAATTTCTGCGACACCTTTGTTCATTCTATCTTTATCGTATTTTGAATAGTTCAGTACCCACAAGATAAAAAAAACTCATATTCTTTCTTTATTACTTAGGAAGGCAATAAAGAGAATAATAGGCATTTTTTTTACCAGTATTTATCGAAAGATCATAGGGGTAAGAAGATTGAAGTTTGTGGTTAGATATATTTCATTACGATAGATGTGGGCGTATAAGGTGCCAGAGTGTAAGCAGTAACTATCATCTTCAGCTGTACGCATGTATGAAAACTGGTTAAAAAAATATACTCGGAAATCGTTGTAGATTACATTACAACATCAGCAGCGACAATAACAAAAACAAACAAAAACAAAAAACTACTACTACTACCATCACTACCACCACCATCACTACTACCACACACAAATTCTTCTTATCCTCTCAAATATTTATCACCCTATTCAAATTTCCCCTCCATCACACAAATTCTAATCCCTAGCATTCAAATCCTTATCCTGAGTGTTGGGTTAGCAGCACTCGAAGTTTTATACCTCTCAGTATGATCATCTATTAGAGAGCAGATGAAGAAAGCGTAAGTACCGATGACTTACATAATGACCTGTTAAGTGATGCTCGCGCCACACCTGAGTCTAGAAGAAAGACTATAAATCATGGTGCACTGAAAGCTTTACGAGTAGGCGAGCAGTACGGGTATGATCAGTAGTCAGGCAACATATCCCCTATTCTCTCTCCTGTGTTCAGTGTTCTGCCTCCGCTGGAGATATGTGGGTGTCAGTTGTTACTTGCAAGATTAACAGTGACTCAGTGGATTTGAGGCTGAGAAAAACGTTAAGACAATTGAAATGAGTGTGAAAGTGCAAATTAATTGTTTTATGCGTGTGGAGTGGCCATAAACTGATCTTGAAAACATGGAAATAAGCCAAGTAGGTGTTAGAACGTGATTTTCTGATTAGTGTGCTTTATTATTTGTACTTGTGAGTGAGTTTGAGTGAGTTTGTCTCTCTTACCGATAGATGCACTTCACTGAGGAATTTTAACCCCTTCACTGCTATCTGGAACTTCATTCTTTAATTACTAACCACTCTGAGATATCTTTTCTTGTTCTACACCCCACTAACTGACATTGCAATACCTAGAAATTGATTAATCTATTCTTATTTTTATCCATCTTTATTGTCGATGTTCATGAAGATTTTAAACTTTGCATGTGGATAGAAGGTTTAAGATATGCTTCCTGCGATTCCTTTACCCGAACGCTGACCGACGATGAATATGTGGGCTGTTCAAGAGTAGCATAGGTTACTCTCACCTAAGGAAGGTCAAATAATCTCTAATTTTTTTCCTCTCATCCAACCACTCATGTTCGCAAATATGAATGATAGCTACATAATATACCTTGCAACCTAAGATGGTATTTAACCCTTTGACTGCTATTTATGCATCATTCTGAAACATTTTTACTTGTTTAGCATTTACCTCTCATCTATAAACTGACTAAAAATTGCTAAGTTCATGCATTTTCATCTTATTGCTTGTAAAATGCTGCCAACGATTTTATGTATTACGTCCGGTGCTGGTAATTACTTCGTATCGTAGTGAAATGGTTAACCACACGTCCATCTACAAACTTGGGGCCCTCTGATGGTAAGACAAAGTATTTTGTCTTCCTCTGGCCCGCACACTGGATCCCACGTCCACCACTTCGTACACTGACCATTTGGACCGTCCCTTCCCAGCGTGTGAGGAAACTGTCACATTAGCGCCAGGGAGAAGAAAATGAGGCAGGTCAGAATATATTTGTAAGGACAAGTGGGTTAGTGGCTGTAATAAGCAGAGGGGGAGGCAGATACAAGGAAAAGGAAGAATGAAGGGATAAAATTCGTAAGAGGAAGACTGGAGAGAACTAGGACGGGGTTAATTTGGAGGAAAAAGAGGGCAGGAGTGGGAGCTACGACGCAAGTGTTGAGAAGATATTATGAGAGAATGCGAGGAGTTTAGATCGGGAACAAGGATGTGAGGCGACAACAGAGGTGGTGAACGTGGCGGTAGTGAAGGAGAAGGGGGCGGAGCGAGAAGAGAGGGAGAAAGGGGAACGAGCCATGGGAAACCTAGATATAGGAAGGAGGAAGAGGAGAAGGAGGACAAGGAGGAGAGAGGATGCTGGTGAAACTTCTGGGAAATGCAACTGCAAGATAAGGCGGAGGAAGAAGAGAACCAGACACGTGTAAATGAAGTGGAAGAGAAGGAAGGCGACTATGACAAGGAGAAGAGAACGCACAAGAGAGAGAGATAGAGAAAAAGAACCAAGCCAAGTAACATCAGGAGGAGGAAACCTGAAGAGGAAACCTGGAGTAAAGAGTGCAAATGCTGGAAAAGGGTAATGACATTGGTGATTAAGCGGATGTCTAGCGAGCACATGCCTGGCTACACTCTGAGGCCGCGTGTTAAGTCCAGGGCGGCGTCGATGGCAGAGAGGCGGGGCTGCATCGTAAACCCAAAGGCGGAGGAAGCGCTGGAGGAAGGAAGCAAGGAAAGGAGGCACCGCGGGCAGGATGGAAGTCGGGAGGGATGGAGGGAGGGAAGGGAAGGTAACTGATGGAGGGAAGGAATGGGAGGTAAGTAATGACAGGAGGGAAGAAGGGAGGGATAACTGATGAAGGCAGGCAAGAAACGAAGGGAGAGGAAGAAGGAAACGGAGTGGAGAATGGGTGGTGTGTGTGTGTGTGTGTGTGTGACATTCATACATACATACATACATACATTTACATTCATGTATATATTGACTTACTCGGCTGTATATATAGGTATCCCGTACGGAACCAGTAACTCCCATAATGTACATGTAAATGTTGTACACACACACACACACACACACACACACACACACACACACACACACACACACACACACACACACACACACACATATTTACATACAGCATTATCATAATCCATCTTTTACTACTTCCTGTTCTAGGGTGAAGCACACACACACACACACACACACACACACACACACACACACACACACACACACACACACACACACACACACACACACCACCACCACCAATGAGAAATGGGCAAAGTTTTCAAGACACCACGCCTCTCTTAACACCTCTGTCTTTCAAAGTTTCTTACTAACATACCTGTAATTAGTCTCTCTCTCTCTCTCTCTCTCTCTCTCTCTCTCTCTCTCTCTCTGAAATTGATGTCCTTTCTCACACTGTACAATTTGAGAGAGAGAGAGAGAGAGAGAGAGAGAGAGAGAGAGAGAGAGAGAGAGGTTATATAATAGAGGAAGGCAAGAAGGGAGAGAAGAGGGTGAGGTAACGAGAGAGAGAGAGAGAGAGAGAGAGAGAGAGAGAGAGAGAGAGAGAGAGAGAGAGAGAGAGAGATGAAAGGAGAATGGAAGTGTGGGGGGAGGTGAGTTGCCTTCTTTAGCCTGACGTTTTAAGAGCCTGTCAGCCTGTCAGCCATGCCCTCTGTCAGCCGTCACCGCCACCACCACCGCCACCAGCCGTCACACGCGCTTAGAATAGTAATGCTTTGCTAGGAGTTAATTAGAGACAGTGAGTGGTCAGCGATAATGTGCTCTCTCTCTCTCTCTCTCTCTCTCTCTCTCTCTCTCTCTCTCTCTCTCTCTCTCTGGCCTTTAAAAGAAGATGAATAGTTAGTGATATGTGATGTGCATTTCCTCGAGAGAGAGAGAGAGAGAGACTCTTATGCGCACCTACCTCCCCCCCACACACACACAGACTTGCCACTGCCACACTAATGAATATATCTTAACATGTATGAATCCCACCTTATGCATAGTCGATAACCTTTTGACTCCCGCTGTAAGGACGGCAGCTTGGACACTCGCCAGTGGAAAGCCAAGTCGTAAGCCGCGGGGAAGAAGGGAAGCTGGAAAGATGAGGTCGCTGAGGGAAGGATGGGGTTTGGTTGTGTGTGTGTGTGTGTGTGTGTGTGTGTGTGGGGGGAGGTTTGAGGGTTCGTAAAGGAAAAAAAATTGGTTTGGTGTTGTGAGGATGCTTAGTCTCTCTCTCTCTCTCTCTCTCTCTCTCTCTCTCTCTCTCTCTCTCTCTCTCTCTCTCTCTCTCTCTCTCTCTCTCTCTCTCTCTCTCTCTCTCTTTTTCATTACTTGCGATGTTTTCTTATTTTCTTTTTCTAAGATTTTATTCTCTCTCTCTCTCTCTCTCTCTCTCTCTCTCTCTCTCTCTCTCTCTCTCTCTCTCTCTCTCTCTCTCTCTCTCTCTCTCTCTCTCTCTCGCTCTCAAGGTGATAAGCCGTTTATTTCTTTTTTTTTCAAGATTTTTCCTTATATTCTATACATTTCTAAACAGAATATTGCCAACATCTTTCATTTCTTGTTTTTCATACAGGTGCTCAAGGTACTTTTAACCCCTTTGAGCACCATGATGCGTTTTCCTATTCATTCTGCTTACTGTCTGGTGATTTTATACAGCCTCAGAAACTTATGTGGGGATCTAAATAGTGAAGACTGTGGCCATTAATCTTCTGACCTCCATACATCATTCCTAATACCAATAAAATCGTCTAATTACACACAAAACTCATGGTAGAAATGCGTCTCAGTACTGATGGAGTTAACGTATCCAGTAGCAGCAGCAGAGATGAGCAGCATTAGTAGTGCAGGCAGTGCTTTTTATTCACCGGATTCTTGGAAGTGCGTCTAAAAATATACCGTGTCTCCTGCTCCGTTATGCATCACCAATAGAAGCAGCTGCGTCACCTCTCGGCATGCTGCGTCACACTCCGGGAAGATCGTGGCGTGAGCTGAGTGTGTCATCCTCCCACGCCCTCATCTGCCTCTCTGGTGAGGACGTGCTGATGGCGTCAAGGCTCTCCTTACGTCTCCTTAGTGTCTGACGTTGCGATTTCCCCCTCATACACTCACTCTCTCTCTCTCTCTCTCTCTCTCTCTCTCTCTCTCTCTCTCTCTCTCTCTCTCTCCGCTACCAGCGCAGAATTTGACCGATATATTCTCTACAACAGCCTTTTTTTTTTTTTTCTATTCTTGATAATTCACGAGTTTTGAGCCAAGTAAGGCTGACCTCCTCCCTTCACTCAGGACGAGGACGGAGTGAAATTCGATGACTTGTCTGAGTGTTACTAGAAAGCCTCTCGTGTCTGGAGATTTCATACGGCACTTACTGGAATGAATGGATGGATATATAGATAGATGAATGTATAGATAAGTGAGTAGTTACATACGTGGATAGATTTATAAATATACTTATTGACCACAACAACAACAACACAAAACTGTTTTCCACCTTACAATTGTGAACCGGTAGAGACAAATTATGAGAGGTAATTAGAGAAACTATATTTAGACACTCCTCTTTCATCAGGAGAGATAATGAATCGCTTCTCTTTGTGCTTTTATATTGTTGATGCAGAAGACTTGATAAACTATTGATAGAACAAAGAAAACATCCTTGAAAACCTGTTAATTATGGAAACACCCTTGAAAACCTGTTATTTAGGAAAAACACCCTTGAAAACCAGTTGATCGGTTAGTTGTGAGTGATAAGGCGAAGATACGTTTAGCAATACAAACCCGTTAGGATGGAAGACTGTGAAGCGTTCTCTAAGGGAAGGCTGTACTAGTAGGTTGTATAGTTTTACTTCTTGAAAACCTGCTGATCGGTTAGTTGTGAGTGATAAGGCGATGATATGTCCAGCGATACAAACCCGTATGAATGGAAGACTGTGAAACGTTCTCTACGGGAAGGCTGTAGTAGTAAGTTGTATTGTTTTAATTCTATTGAAGGAGTTGTTTACCACGAGTTTTCCTGCTACTGCTCCACTTTTTACTAGTACAAAAGAAAGGGTAATTTGATTAACTTTTTCAGTACTGGAATGTATTTCTATCACCAGTTTTGGGTATGATCAGACCATTCTATTTACATTAGGAAGGGTTTATAAAGGTCAGAAGATTGATGGCCAGAATCTTCACTATTTTAATTCCCACAGAAGTTTCTGAAGCTGTATAAAATCACCAATAGTAAGTAGAATGAATATGGAAACATCATGGTACTGAAGAGGGATTAAGATGGTGTTCTGTATTGAAAATTAGCTTCAGTACCATGACGCGTTTTCATATTCATTCTACGTACTATTAGGTGATTTACACAGGTTCAGAAACTTATGTGGGGAATGAAATAGTGAAGACTCTGGCCATTAATCTTCTGACAACGATAGACCCTACCAAATGTAAATAAAATCGTGTAATCGTACCCACACCCAAAGTAAAGACACATCGCAGTACTGAAGGCTTAAGAATGAAACTTGGCTGTATTCCGTAACGTGTGTGTGTGAGGATGGGATCAGACTGGATTCTGAAGGAGATGTGGAAGAGAGCGAAGAATCCTGCTTAGTAGTTTCTCTGGTATCTATTATAATTATTTCCCAAAGTTGCGTGTCGCGGCGCCATGTCGGGAAGTAGAGAGAGAAAGAGAGAGGGAGATAAGAAAGAAACACGAGACAATGATGGATGACCCTTTCTTGCTCCCACACTTGTTTCTTATACAGTGTTATACTTTTTTTGTCTTGTTTTATACCCGGTATATGCTAAGAGAAGGAATTTCTGTTATGTTCCTCTAATTAGCTCTCTCTCTCTCTCTCTCTCTCTCTCTCTCTCTCTCTCTCTCTCTCTCTCTCTCTCTCTCTCTCTCTCTCTCTCTCTGTACCGTGTCTTCACAGCCATAATACCGAATAATGAGTGAACTAAAAAGGAAAGTTACATTAGCCCTTCTTATATCCTCCTTCCCTCTTCATCCGACCTTTGCTCTGCCTTCCTTTCCCTTCCCTTCCCTTCCCTTCTCTCCCCTCTCCTTTCCTTCCTCCCTTTCGTCCCCAGATATGACACAGTAGCTCCCCGGAAAGTGATGGCGTAGTGGCTAACAAACTAGGTCACTGATAAGGAATAGGGAGAGTTGTGTTTCAGTCTCGTTAATGCTCGTGTTGCTTCACTGATAGGTGGGTGGGTTGATCAACTGAGGTGACGAACTTCGCTTATATTGAGGTTAAGAGCGTCATTAGAGAGAGAAACGTAGTGTGTAGTTGACTGTTGGGTTCTTGACTAGCTGTACTTCAACCATGCTTCTGCTATTTACTGGTGCACCAACACCACCACCAGCACCACAACGATAACACCACTATTATCACCACCACAGTGAGAACAGCAGGAGAGTGGTTTGAATAAGAGGAAATCAAAAATAGTGTTTAGAGCAATAATAACTAGCAACAAGAACACAACACTAGCACTAACAACATCTACAGCAACATCAACAGTAACAACAACAACAAGAGTAACATTAACAGCAATAACAACAACAACAGCAATACCAACAACACTTGCAAGTTTTACATTACTACTACTACTATTATAACTATAACTACTACTACTACTACCACTACTACTACTACGTTCCACCTCTCTCTCTCTCTCTCTCTCTCTCTCTCTCTCTCTCTCTCTCTCTCTCTCTCTCTCTCTCTCTCTCTCTCTCATTCCACCTTTACCATCATCATATTTCCTCTCCTCCCTTCCTCGTGTACTTATTTCCATGGTTTCTCTTGTTTCCTCTCTTCACCTTTCCTTCCTCACCTTGTCCCTCCTCCCTCCTCCCTCCTCCCTCTTCTCCCACCTATTCAACTTCCATCTCGTCCCTTCCCCATTCTACGGGTTTCTCCCATCCATATACAGGTTTCCTCATCCATCCTCTATTTTTTTTCCTTTCGTTCCAATAATGAGTTTTCTGTTCCCCTCCTCATCTCTTATCAATTTACTCTTCTACTATAGACACTTCTCTTTTTTTTCCCCCTTTTACCTGCGCCCTGGTCATCTTTATTACTTTTTGTTGTTGTTTTACCATTAACTGTTCTTTCCTTCTGTTTTTTTTTTTATTCCTAAATTGCTCTCTTTATTTATTATTTCTTAAGTCTTTCTCTTCTTTCCTTCCATTTTCCGATTCTTCTCCCGCCAACTACTCCTTTATTTTCCTTCTGACATCTTCCTTTCCCCAAAACGATTCACTCTTTTTTAAATTGTTGGATTCCGCAGACCCACAACTGTCAGGTCTATGAATTATTTGTCTATTGTGTGTGTGTGTGTGTGTGTGTGTGTGTGTGTGTGTTTGATGGTTGCCCCCGATGTTCTCTCTCTCATCTGGATTTTCTTGGTTTTCTTTATTTGTATCTCATTTTCCCTATGTTGTTCTTTGTTATTGTTGTTATCGTTATTGCTGATGTTGCTGTTGTTGGTCTTGTTGTTGTTGATGATGTTTTAATTTTTTTTGTTTTCTGTTGTGGCAAAAATGATCAAACAAAACCATTTTCCAAACTAACATTCAGTTACTCAAAGGATTGGTTCTTTTTACAGAGAGAGAGAGAGAGAGAGAGAGAGAGAGAGAGAGAGAGAGAGAGAGAGAGAGAATCATATATTTCAGGTTGCAGATACTTTTACTATCATCTTTACACTTCAAAGCCTGTATGAACTAGTACTATTCAATTAACACGTATGTTGTTGGCTACCAGGACGAAATAGGGCAATGTAACGGGTCAAATTTCTGTTTACACAACGCGAACAATGTGAATAGAGAGACAGACACCTACATTAATGGAAGGTGCAGAGACAAAGACGATAAATAACAACAAAAAAAGAGAAATATAAGGAAAATTCAAACTGCAGAAATGAAAACGCTAAGAACAATTACTAAGAAAACAGGAAGAGACAAAATCAGAAATAAGAGAAATAAAAACAAACCTCGCACTGATTTCCACATTAAAGGAAAGTTGACGCGGCTTAGTTTGAGTGGGTAGGACATCATGACAGGTCGGACGAGGCGTGAATTGGTGAGAGAAGATGGGACTGGACACTGGATAGAAACAGACGAACAGGAAGAATTCAGTAAAAGGCAGAAGCTGAGTAGACACGTGCCAGAACGAGATTTACTTGGAGGAAACAAGGATAGAAAGAAGTGAAAGAAGTGATTCGACTGACAAAATAATCTCTAACTGTGTACCGAACTAAGAAATAAAAAAAAATAATTGTTTCGTGTACTGCCTGATTAGTCTGCGATACCTTCCAAGAGTATGTTCTCCAGAGGGTTTGGTTTGATTCACATATTCAATGCACTCGTTCATAATTCCTGAATACCCATACCGTTTCTCTTTATATGGGAGCTGTTTCATCGCTCTAGTGGGCAACTACTACTGCTACTTCTACTACTACTACTACTACTACTACTACTACTACTACTACTACTACTACTACTACTACTACTACTACTACTTCTACTACTACTACTACTACTACTACTACTACTTCTGTCATAAACTGAGGAATACTAAGACGGAATAAGATAAAAAAAAAATAAAGGATTGGTAGAAGAAAGAGATAAAGGATGAAGAATACAAACATAAAACTATTTACCAAGATTGTAAGAAGCTGCTGCTGCTACTACTACTAAAACTACTACTACTACTACTACTACTACTACTATATTAGAGAACAAGGAAAAAAATGCGTATAATACCTTCAATGAAAGTGGACACACACACACACACACACACACACACACACACACACACACACACACACACACACACACACACACACACACACACACACACACACACACACGAACTGGATGGTGGAAAGGAAAAAAGTGGATAAAGTGAATGTGCATTTGAATTTGGAAGAGATAGCCAAGTATGGAGATGATTAGAGAGACAGAGAGAGAGAGAGAGAGAGAGAGAGAGAGAGAGAGAGAGAGAGAGAGAGAGAGAGAGAGAGAGAGCGTACAAGCCACCTCACTTTCACTGTATGTAATTGGACGTAATGCAATAAACATACAAGATGAACATGAGATGCATTTTTCGTCATACCAGAGAGAGAGAGAGAGAGAGAGAGAGAGAGAATGACCATTAGAAACCCGAGCTATAGAAGGGAGACTCAGACATTTTTACATCCTACTCTCCTCAATGGGTTTTTCAGTAATGGTCTCGTCTGTAAAAAAGTCGAGATAACTTTTTTTTTCTCTCACTTTTCTAATCTCTATTACATCTTTAACCCCTTCATAATCGGAACACACATTTACCACTAATATTTGTGTACGATTAGGCCATTTTATTGACATGAGGAAGGGTCTATGGAGGTCAGAAGATTAATGGCCACAGTCTTCACTATTTTGATCCCCCACATAAGTTTCTGAAGCTGTATAAAATCACCAAATAGTAAGCAAAATGAATATGGAAACGCGTCATGGTACTGAAGGAGTTAAACACGCAAGAATCAGAAAACTTGGGAATATATCGTGTCAGATCGTATACTGAATCATCTGCAGGGAAGGTCTTCGTGTACTAGTGTGCGAAATATAGTCTCGAGAATGGCCAAGGTTCTGGTTTGATAGTCTAATTGTACATCTTTACTTTAGGAGGATGACGAATGCTACAAAAGAAGGAAAAGAAAGCGTTTTCTTTTTTATTCCCTCTCAAAAAGGTTAAAAACAAGAAATATACCTATAAGAGAAGGCAATTTAGTAGCTCACATCTCCTCATATTCTTTCTGGTAACTATTTAGCGATATTTTACGCTTCAGAAACTCATGTGGGTATTAAACTGTAAAGACTGTGACCATTAATCTTTTAACCTCCATAAACCTTTCCTGATGCAAATAAAACCGTCTAATCATACCCGAAAATCAAGGTAAAAACGCATCTCAGTACTGAAAGGGCTATCTCCTTCAGTACTGAGACGCATTTCTACCAAGAGTTTTGTGTGTGATTAGACGGTTTTATTTGCATTAGAAAGTGTCTATGGAGGTCAAAAGATTAATGGCCACAGTCTTCACAATTTTTATCTGAAGCTGTATAAAATCACCAAATAGTAAGCAGAATGAATAGGGAAACACGTCATGGTACTGAAGAGGTAAAAGGGGATTGAAGAGCGTCGAAGTGATGCAGGAATGCGTGTGATAAGTGTTCGAGTAGTCTGAATATTGTGTTAGTGTGTTTTTTTTTTCGTGTTAAGTGACCCTGAATGCATTTGATCTTTTCGTTATCTGAATTAGGGTTTAAGAATGATATAATGAGTCAGGACATAGTTTAGTGGCGTGTGAGAAGTGGATTTGAATATTATTTTGGGAATTGTTTCAGTTTAGTGTTGATTTTATAGAGGAAAGTAACGTTAGGTAGGGTTTAAGAGTGGTTTTTTTTTGTCTGTGTCTATCTATCTGTCTGTCTGTCTCTGTATCGTTCTCTCTCTCTCTCTCTCTCTCTCTCTCTCTCTCTCTCTCTCTCTCTCTCTCTCTCTCTCTCCCCTTCTTTCTCATTATTTCAGAATTTCACGGTTTCAACTATTGACAGCATTAATTTATTTCTTCACCGTGCTCATCTGCTGTGCTTCCTTTGAACACTGTGAATCATTCACCTAACGCCCTCTTTTCCTTTGTCTTTCTCCCCTTTATCTTCCCCATAGCGCTTTATCACCCTACAAGTCCAGCCTATTTGACGCAGGTTTTGCTATTCACTCATTAACTATCACAAAGTCCATTGTTTGATGAATGCTTGGAAATCCCTCGAGTTTCAGTAGACAGTCCTCTGTTTCCACGCGACCCCAATAGACATAAGTCCTCATTAGCAGTCATGAGGTGGCGTCGATAAGGCATTGCAACATTCTTAACAACATCGATAAATAATTAGTAAGTGGCCGACTGATTGTGGATACAACAAAGTCTCTGTCCACTTCCAAAGCGGCCATAAAGTGGTCTCGAGATAATCAGTTAAGAGTGAACGTATGTAACAGGTCTGGACGTGGATAAAACAAGGGGGCAGTAATCTCGCAAACACTTCAGAATTTTATCTGTACTACTTAAAGCATGCGTTAGTGGAAGTTATTGTTGGTTTTAGGAATGGCTTCATGCTTCTAGTATTAGTTTAACGAGGATTCCGCATCTGTGGGAAAAAAGTAAAAAAGTAAAAGAAACCAGTTATGAGAATGCAACTAATCATCACAGCAGCGTTTGAAATTAATCCTTATGAGGAAAGAAAACGTCTCAAGGTTCTAGTCCATTCCATTATTACCTGTGGTGTTTAGAGGAAAATATCTGGAAATGCCTCAAACAAGATTAGGCAGGTAATTTAGGCGTGGTGTTAAATCAAAGCGTTTTCTTCCATAAATCTTTGAGCAAGTAATAAATAGTGTGCATGTCTACTAGTTTTTTTTCATTTTTTCATATTTTTTTTCGGTCTCCTAACTGAAAGTCCCTCTTAACCCCTTCAGTACCATGACGCGTTTTCATATTCATTCTAGTTACTGTTTGGTGACTTTATACAGCCTTCGAAACTTAGGTGAGGATTAAAATAGTAGAGACTGTGGTCATTAATCTTCTGACCTCCAAAGATATCGAGGCATTTGCTCCCCTAATACTGCCTGATGGTTTTGGCATTTTTTACACTTTTTTAGAGAGCCAGCACTCAAGTGGGCCTATTTTCAACTCTTTTTTTTGTCCTTGGCTGGCCCTCTTCTCTACGTAAAAAAATAAATAAATAAAATCGTCTAATCATACTTAAAACTCACGGTAAAAAAGCGTCCCAGTACTGAAGGAATCAAGCCTGTAGTTACAAAAGCTTGACTAGAATTCAGGGCAATTAAGATACACAGTCACTTCAACATTGCTTTCCTTAACTTGTTGCATGGTGGTGAGGGGAAGAGGGGAGGCAGTGTATCTCTCTCTCTCTCTCTCTCTCTCTCTCTCTCTCTCTCTCTCTCGTGGTGGCTTGCATGACCAGACTGAGGGAGAAACAACGGGATTTTAATGTGGTCACTCAACTCTTTCCTCTGCTTTCTTTCTTTTTATTTGTGCGTGTATGTGTGTCTTTTGTTATTGTTCTTGCTTCATGTTAACTCTCTCTCTCTCTCTCTCTCTCTCTCTCTCTCTCTCTCTCTCTCTCTCTCTCTCTCTCTCTCTCTCTCTCTCTCTCTCTCTCTCTCTCTCTCTCTCTCTCTCTCTCTCTCTCTCTCTCTCTCTCTCTCTCTCTCTCTCTCTCTCTCTCTCTCTCAAATTATCACCATCGTCTTGATAATCATCTTCGTCAATTGAAAAAAAAAATACCATCATGTTTATCATC
>NC_059270.1:4718715-4736215 GCF_017591435.1 Portunus trituberculatus
TATTATTATGATCACCATTATCATTATTACTAATATTATTGACATTATCGTTTTTATATTTCTTTATTTTTCTTTTCTTCATCATCTTCGCCATCTCATGAAAGCTGCTTTTTTTTTTTTTCCTCTCATAACCTCTATTGTGTTGTCTTTCCTCTCTTTCCTTTTGCCTTTCATCTTTATTGACAGTGGTTGATGACACATAGTAGTATAACCAGCGAAAAATACTCGGGTGAGGTGTCGTGAACTATCTTAGACACAATAGAAAGAGATGCGTATGATAAAAATGTATTGAAATTTAAACGATATGACAACAATAAACCCTTAAAAAAAAAAACCTTTTCTTTCCATTTTACCTCATTGCCTCATGACAGATTTTTCCTTATTTTATTCCCTTTCATTTGTCTTTTTCTATTATTCTTTACATTCACATCCTTTTCTCTTCTTATTTATTCATTTTCTTTTTCGAGGTCTCCAATTTTCTCTCCCATATTAACTGCGGTCCTTTTTCTTACGGTTCTTGTCTCTCCTTTTAGATTTCTTACTTCCTTCTGTCTTTCTCCGTCTCTTTCTGGACCCTCCCTGCCTCCCTCCATCGCTTTCTCCTTTCCTCCTTGCTTGGCCAGAAAGGAAGGCTGAAGTGTATGGAAGTGTGCATATTTTGGGGTCATTTCTTCCTCCTTCCCTCTGCTTCTGATTTCTTTCTCTCATTCTTTCTTTCCTTCCTTCATTTATTTCATGTTCTTTTCGTTTCTTCTTTATTTATTTTTTTTCTCGTTCTTTCTTCAACCCTATTTTTTTTTACTAGTCTATTTATCTGTGTGTCTTTCCTTCTTTTTTCTTATTTTGTATTGTCTATTTTCTTTCTTTCATCACTGCCTTCATTCCTTCCCCATTTCTTTTGTCTCTCATCTCTATTTTATTATTTGCCCTATTTTTTCAAATTTCTGCTTCTTTCGTTCATATCTTGGCTCATTTCTTCCTCCTTCCTTCTGCTCCTGGCCTTTATCTATCATTCTTTCTTTCCTTCCTTCATTTCGTTCTTGTTTTGGTTTCTATATTTCTTTTTTCTCAAGCCTTTCTTTCTTTAACTGGACAGACTCTCGGAAATCTAGCATCTAATTCTCTTTATTTTCTGTACAAGTGGATGGTATTAATTGAATTACTGTTGTGAATTGCTGCATATCAGAGTGAAAGGGTCGATTAAGAGCGTGGTAAGTGAAGAGACGATAGACATTTTTCTTTCCCTGTTCTGTCTATCTATCTGTGTGTCTTTCCTTCCTCTTTCCTTGTACCATCTCTTACTTTTCCTTCATCTCTGCCTTCATTCCTTCATTTTCTTGGTTTTCATCGATGTTTTCTTGTTTTGGTCTATCTTTCTTTGATTTTCTGCTTATTTTGTCTATTTTCCCTCTCTTCTTTTCTGCTTTCCTATTTTCTTTGTTCATTGGTATCTTTTTCTCTCTTTTCTTTCTATTTCACTTCATTTTCTTCCTTTGCTTTTCTTTCTTCCTTCTTTCATTACTTTATTCACTTCTATTTTTGTCTGTTTTTTCCTTTTCCTTTTTTTATCATATTTATACATTCTTAATTTTTTTCTTTCTTTCTTTCTTCTCTCTTTTCTGCTTTCTTTTCCTTCTTCTTTTCATTTTCTTTCTTTTTTTTCTTTTTCTTTTCGTTTTCTTTCTTCATTCTCCATTTCTCCATTTTCTTCCTTTATTTCTTTCTCTCTCATTTTTGTCGCTGTTTCTTTCATATAACGGTATTTTTCTTCTTCTTTCTCGTCTTCTTCTTCTTCTTCTTCTTCTTCTTCTTCTTCTTCTTCTTCTTCTTCTTCTTTTGTTCTTGTTCTTGTTTTTATTCTTCATTTCTTCATCATTTCTTCTTTTCATTTCTTCTTCTTCTTCTTCTTCTTTTCTTCTTTCTTCTTCATCTTCTTCTTCTTCTTCTTCTTCTTCTTCTTCTTCTTCTTCTTCTTCTTCTTCTTCTTCTTCTTCTTCTTCTTCTTCTTCTTCTTCTTCTTCTTCTTCTTCTTCTTCTTCTTCTTCTTCTTCTTCTTCTTCTTCTTCTTCACCTCCTTTTCTCTTTTTCCTCCTCCTCCTCCTCCTCCTCCTTCTCCTCCTCCTCCTCCTCCTCCTCCTCCTCTAATGCAGCGTTGCGTTGAATTCTGAGTTTTTTTTTCTTCTTTTCATTCCTTTCAATTCAGTTTCTTTCTTAGTGGTGTTATTAAGTCTTTTTTTGCTTGTATAATTTTGTTTCATGATTGTTACTTTTCCACCTCTCTCTCTCTCTCTCTCTCTCTCTCTCTCTCTCTCTCTCTCTCTCTCTCTGCTTATATTTTCATGTTATTTTTTTTCAATTATTGTTTTTTTTACTGTTATTTGATTTTTTTTCTTGTTTTCTTCATGTTCTTGTCTTTCTTTTCGTGTTGTTGTTGTTTTCTTTCTCTTTGTTTTTCCTGTTCTTATTCTTATTTTCGTTCTTCTTGCTTGACCTCTCTTCCTTTTCCTTGCCACTTCTCACCACCCCCATTTGTCCTCCTTCTCTTCCCTCTCCTCCTCCTCCTCCTCCTCCTCCTCCTCCTCCTCCTCCTCCCTTTTATGTTTTTCCATATGACCTCCCTTCCTTTCCTCTCCAGTGTCTCTTTCTCTTCCTTGATATATTCATTCCTCTCTTCTCCATATTCCTCCTTCATTTCTTCCTTCCTTACCTCTCACTTTTCGTCCTCCTCCCTCTGGTTGCCTCCTGTCCCTTCCTCCTCCCTTCCTTCCTCCCATGTCTCCTTCCTTCCTTCCTTTCTTCCTTTTACCTCAGGAGAAGGGTCAAGTATATGAGAGTGTATATAAGGTCTCCTATTATTCGTCCTTCCCTCCTTCGTTCCTCCTTCCTCCATCTTTATCTCCTCCTTCCCTTCTCCTTTTTATCTCCCTTTTCTTAACTTTAACCTCGCCTTCCTTCCTTTCCTTCCTCGTCTCTCTCTTTTTTTCAATTTTTCGTCTTAGCCAAGTTGCCAACTTTTATATTCTCTCTACACGCCAGGGACTGTACGTTTGTGTGTGTGTGTGTGTGTGTGTGTGTGTGTGTGTGTGTGTGTGTGTGTGTGTGTGTGTGTGTAAAATGATGTCTTTGGTTGCCTCTCTCTCTCTCTCTCTCTCTCTCTCTCTCTCTCTCTCTCTCTCTCTCTCTCTCTCTCTCTCTCTCTCTCTCTCTCTCTCTCTCTCTCTCTCTCTCTCTCGCTCTCTCCGTGTTTTGCATCCAAGAATCTCCATTAATCTTGACAAACATTAATTCATATTTTCTTTGTCTCATTGAGAGAGAGAGAGAGAGAGAGAGAGAGAGAGAGAGAGAGAGAGAGACTCATCACACACGCACGTTCTCCATCAATTTTCCGCAAAAGTTTCATCATTTTTTTTACACTCTCACCATTCTCGGCCGCAAATAAAATGATGACTGATGATTATTATAGCAATGGTTATAATGAATGAGAGCAACAACATTCCGCTTCCTGCTTTGCCTTTTTTGTGACTGACTGACGATTGTGTGAGTGATTGCATGGGTGACTGACCGACTGAGAAACTGTGCGGGCGACTGACTGAAGGACTGTGTGGGTGGGTGACTGAGTGAATATATGAGGACGAGTGACTGACTGTGTGGATGGTAGACTGATTTTTTGTGTGGGTGACTGATTGACTTATTGACTGATTGACTGACTGAGGGACTGTCTGGGTAACTGATGAAATGAGTGATTATGTGTGTGACTGACTAATTAATATTATTTTCTGAATGAATGGTATGAAAGTTGATAGAAAAATTATGACACTACTACTACTACTACTACTACTACTACTACTACTACTACTACTACTACTACTACTACTACTACTACTACTGTGATTCTCAAACTTTTCTCTCCATTCCCTCCTTCAGAAATTCTCAACATTCGTGTGGTTCCTCTTCATTTCTCTTCCAAATCCCACCTCACTAAAAATGGTTGACAAAAATAAATAGAAAAAATAAAATGTTGATGAAGAAAACACTCTTTCTTTAATTCGAAAGTTAAGTCATAATAATCTTTTATTTAATCAATTTTAGTCAGCTTTCCAAAATTATTTAGAAATGTATAATTTGCAACACCTCACTATGGTTCTCCTAAATTTTTACCGTGATTGAGAACCAGTTTACTACTACTACTACTACTACTACTACTACTACTACTACTACTACTACTACTACTACTACTACTAGTATCAGTAACAACAACAATAGTAATAATAGTAATAATAATAATAATAATAATAATAATAATAATAATAATAATAATAATAATAATAATGATAATAAGAGAGATAATTTTCTTTTTTCTTCTCCTTTTCCTCTTTTTCTCTAACTTAATATTTAAAAGTTTGTGTGACAACGTCTATAAAAGTTTAGAAATAAGATGCAGAGAGAGAGAGAGAGAGAGAGAGAGAGAGAGAGAGAGAGAGAGAGAGAGAGAGGTAATATTAAATCTTCATTTTAGGTCAAAGGAAGTTGTAGTAAGTTTTGTTTCACCCCAAGGGACTCCTCTCTCTCTCTCTCTCTCTCTCTCTCTCTCTCTCTCTCTCTCTCTCTCTCTCTCTCTCTCTCTCTCTCTCTCTCTCTCTCTCTCTCTCTGGAAAGTATATATTTTCACCAGCAAGAAAAATGAATCTGCAACACACTAATTATAAACATCTTGATGGGAAATTTGTCTTTACTATCAATGATTTGTGTATTTATTGCTATGTTCTTTTTACTCCCAGCCTGATACGGGAGTGTTCCATTAATGTGACCTAGAGAGAGAGAGAGAGAGAGAGAGAGAGAGAGAGAGAGAGAGAGAGAGAGAGAGAGAGAGAGAGAGATTTGTTGTTGTTGTTGTTGTTGTTGTTGATGCTTACTGTTGTTCTTGATATTTTTTGTAACACACACACACACACACACACACACACACACACACACACACACACACACACACACACACACACACACACACACACACACACACACACACACACATTCATGAAATCTTACATTCCCTTTACTTTTTGTTTATATATATGAAAAATTTGCTTACATTTATACACTAGAATTTATGTATTTTGCTGTTTATGTTGCTGTAGTTGTTGTTGGTGGTAGTGGTAGTGGTGGTAGTGATGGTGGTGGTGGTGGCTTTTAATTTCTCATTGATTCTACTTTTACCTGCGTGTCAGTTTGCTTGTCTGTGTCTATCTGTCTGTGTCGCGCGTTTCAACCAGTAGCCACAGGAGGGGGAGCAAGTAGCGTCACACCTACTCGTTCCCACTATCTGATGTAAAGTGAGACGCATAGAAGAAAAAAAGTAACAGACACAAGATACCGTACTGGAGACATAGACACAGGAGGGGGTAATAGGAAGGTCACCAGCAGGGCACCAGAAAAGTCCCGGTAAGCACCAATGATTACCAGAGTGTCCACCAAGGCGATGTTCTGGGACCGGTTCTATTTACAAGTTTTATCACCGATATAGATGTTGTTGTTGTGAGGATCGAGGCTCGGTGGTCGTGCTTCCCCCTTGATCCGGTGGCCAAGTGGAGCTGTGACTAACTGGGTGCAAGGAAGAAGCGTTTGGATTTTGCTTATCTGCCGATCAAGACGAATGGCGACCGGGTGCGAGAGCCTCATTGTGTTTGATTAATAGGAATCCGTCCTTCTGTCTAAACAAATGCCACCATTATGCCTGTAGGAAAGAGGACCTCCCTTCCTTAAAAAGAGTGAATCTAATCAGCTTAATGATAAGAACTGGTGTGAGTGTGAGAGAAAATTATATTAAAGTTTTGAGTATTCAGGATTTTTTATACTTTTTTTTATGAAGCGAGTCACACGGATGGTTAGTGATATGCAATGTTTGTTCGAAAGGTATCAAGGCTGCTGCTGCATTTATTATCACAAGGCTTTTAGTAAAACTGGCTTATCCCATGTGACTCAAAGCACTTATCCCAAAAGACTCTTCAAAACACTTCTTCATGTTTGCACTGAATAAAGCTGTTCTGTTCCTGTGATTCTATTTTACATCCTGGAGTGTTTTTCTAAAGGGTGGAAAGAAACTGGTCAGATTTTTGGTACCTTTTTATAATTTTCTGTATTGACTTGAGTATCTTTTTCATTTTTTTTTTATATTATCGACTTTTTGTCTTTAAAGTTGAAATTGTTGTTTTGAGAAATCTTTACTCATTTATTTTTTAACATCATCGATTTGTATCTATTTTTTTCTTTTCTTAGGTGAATGATCTTCCTTCTTTTATATTATCGATTTTTACCTTTAAAGAGGAAATTGATGTTTTTGGGGCAATCTTCCTCATTTTGCTTGCTTTTACATCGTCAATTTTTATCTGTGAAGTGGGATTAAACAAGCATAACATTTTAGAACCACCTGTGTACAGAATTAATTTTTGGGACGTGGTTACTGGATTAGCCTGATTTCCTTACATTAGTGCCTTGATTCGACTCCTTGACACGTTAAAAAGACGATACAAAAAGTCAAGTCATACGTAGCAAGGTCTGGAGAATACAGTGGGTTCTGTAAGTGGATAATCTAATCTTTTGGAAGTACTATCTGAGTGTGCTGGTGCCTTGCCTTGCCTTGCCGGAGCTGCTAGTGACCTCGAGAACGCATTGATTACTATTTGCAGCTCAGGGCATCGATCTTTGCTGTCAACTCAGGTGTGACAACCACCACTCACACACACACTTTATTCCCTCCCTCCCCGTCTTCCTCCTCTTCATCTTCCTCCTCTTCATCTTCCTCCTCCTCCTCCTCCTCCTCCTCCTCCTCCTCCTCCTCCTCCTCCTCCTCCTCCTCCTCCTCCTCCTCCTCCTCCTCCTCTTTTTCTATCTTGTCTTTCTGCTGTACCGTCCTATCTATTGTACTATTCTGCTTTTTACTGTACTATTTTGTAATTTTGTGTACTCTCTTGTCCTTTTTTGTTGTACTATTTTGTCTGTTTAGGTTATATTATTTTGTATTTCTGCTGTACTATCAAGTTCTTTCCATCTTCAGTTCGTGTATGGAATAGCTATCCAAACACCCTTGTAAGGAATTCAAGAGTTCTTTCTGGTTGGTATTCTTTTCCTATTCCTTTGTATATTTTTTTCTCTACGGGTAAACTAGATTGATTAACTTTTTGGACACCTGTTTTTGAATAATTTTCTCATCTACATCTTTATTTTTGTTTATCTTTCTCTTATATGCGCCTTCCTTCCCCTTCCCCTCATGCACTACCCAAAGACACACAATGCTATGAAGAATAAACCCATTCCACCATATAGTCAAAAACAATCGTGTCAGATCATAACCAGACTGCTGCATAACATTAACATGCATCCCAGCTTGTCACACCAGCATACACGGAACCAGTCCCTATAAATTTCTTTTTTTTTTCCGTCGCTCCTCGCACATATAGAAATTTAATTAAGCTGTAAAGATGTCGTATCGATTCTAGATAACAAACCGGTATAATAGATAGGTAGATAATGGATAAATTTAATATCTGCGCCAAATAAAGACATGCCACATTAGCGCCGGGTAATATAACCTATTATTGAATATAAGGATCATTATTAGCAGGAGGGAGTAACAGCCCATCTTATTACAATTCCTCAGAGTACAGCTTACAAGTGCATCCCAATAATTTCCAGTGAACAGACTGCATTGAAATATTACAACGATTTATTATAAGCAGGAATGATAGACGCGGAATTCGTAAAGGTTAGAATGTCTTGATAATGTAAAGACGCTGTATTATTCTTGGCTGAAGGTGTTGCCCTTATCGATGTAATTGTCTGAAGTGTGAAGGCAGTGTATTATTCGCATGTAATTAGTTATGAGAGAAAAAGTGAGGAAAGTAATTGTATTTTCACCTTGCGAGGATGACATGTTCAAAACATTATTTGCGCAACGGTATGGAATTCGTAGCAAGCACGAGAGAGAGAGAGAGAGAGAGAGAGAGAGAGAGAGAGAGAGAGAGAGAGAGAGAGAGAGAGAGAGAGAGAGAGAGAGAGAGAGAGAGAGAGAGAGAGAGAGAGGAACAGCCAGACACAGACGTGGACAGAGACAGATTCAAGCAGACAAGCAGATGAATAGACAAAAAGACAGAGAGACAAACAGACAACAGACAAGAAGGCAAACCAAAGAGACAGAGAGACAGAGACAGACAGACAGATAGAAACAGCCAGGCACAGACAAAGATGGAGACAGAGACAGGGAGACGAGCAGATAGACAGACAAAGATAGACAGACAAACAGACAGACAGGCAAGAACGCAAGCCAAAGAGACAGAAAGACAGAAAACAACAGACAGGAACAGACAAAGATGGAGAGAGAGAAACAGGCAGACGAGAAGATAGACAGACAGAGACAGACAAACAGAGATAGACAGACAAATAGACAGGTAAGAAGGCAAGCAAAAGAGACAGAGAGACAGAAACAACAACAAACAGGAACAGACAAAGATTGAGACAGAAACAGGCAGACGAGCAGATAGACAGACAGAGACAGACAAACAGAGATAGACAGTCGACAGACAGACAGGCAAGAAGGCAAGCAAAAGCAGATCTCAATGGAAAAACCAGGTAGTCTCAAATATTAATACCCAAACTTTACCCAGAATGCTTGTCGAGTGATGTGAGCTGCCAGACGCATCTTGTCCTTTCTGCAGGCACCGAGATAGACATGGCCAATGCAAATATAATATCATGAGTCTCAAAGCACATTTCTAATTAGGCACGGATGTCATTAGGGCGCCCGGAATTCATGTTGTTTTCTTAAAAGGACGCACGCACACCCAGGGAAGGAGGTTAGAAAGAGGAATTTTTGCCGGCCATGTGTTGCCTGATCCATAAAGATAGATGTTTAAAAGTCGTAAAATTGTAAGTTTAGTATATTGTGCAGGTGACCAGATGTTGCCTTCCCTTAAAAAGAAAGGGGGAACGACCAAGGAAAGGCAGAAGGTGTGAGGGTGAGGAGCACTGAGGAAAGTAAACCCTTCTGATACTTGAGATAAAGGATTGTTGATTAACTTCTCCCTTTCAGTCTTGAAAGAAATGTACACGATAAATAAAGAAGAAATAGATTGTATAAATGAAGGGATGCATTTTTTTTCCCCCCAGTTGATTAAGTGAAAGATTCTGACCAATACTTGCAGTGGAAATACGGAGAGGACAGACAGATGGATGCATATATCAAGGTTTATACCGTGGAAATTTTATATTTTGAGATTTGCATATTTTATTGTAACGAATCAGGTATGCAAAATTCCAAATAAGTTGACATTGCCTGAGCCTGTTGGGAGAGCCGGATTAAACCCTCTGTGAGTTGTAAATAGCAAGAAGGCAGTGGTGAAGTGGCCATCCAGTGCTCATCTGCTAATCTAACCAAGAGGCGCGTTAACTCTCTTTACTGCTGTGCTTGGCCTTTCTCAACATTCAAACCTCTGTAGAAAAAATGCTTGCACGATAATCCTTTTGGTTCAACTCTTTAGGATCTGGCACCTTCAATGGGTCTTTTTTTCTGTCTTTTTGCAGCCTTTGGCCAATGTCCCCTTACGTAAAGAAAACAAACATAAACAATGTAAGAATACGGGTGAAATTTCTCGTTCTTCATAAGTTACAAAAGTATCAAAGAGACTGTATTATGAAAATGTATTAAAAAAAGAAGATAAAAAAATGGTGCCCAGTGACAGATAATAAGGAAGTCACGCTATTGGTATACTGAGAAGGACTCACCTAAGAAGATACCGACGGAAAATGATGTACAACAGTGCGGGTGGTTGGTATGTTGAAACCAGAGGCGGTCAGTTCGGAGAGAGAAGTTGAAGAAATGAATAACTTCTTTTCTATATAGCTTTAAATCTGCCGTTTGGATGGCCGCTTCTTTTTACACACACACACACACACACACACACACACACACACACACACACACACACACACACACACACACACACACACACACACACACACACGCGCGCGCGGATACTGTAAATTAATCCATGTAATGCCCGTTGTTGCAGAAAATTGAGGCGAGTCATCATCAGAAAAACTCCCTGCTGTGTAACATTATTATGTTTATTAGATACCAATCCGTGACTACTGAACTGGAAGGCTTTGATACAATTTAGACAGAAAGGCAATTTCATTACTTTTGAAAAAGTAATTACTTAAAAATATCCTTTAAATTCCTTGGAAATACAAGAACTAAAAGAAACATGAAAATGATGGTAGTAGAACTTGTGTATCTGCTGAAAACATCCTCACCCCCAAAAAAAATCAATAACATGAACAAATAAATATATATCATAAAATATATCATAATATGTAGCATACTGAAAAAATAAAACAAATGCAAAAGGAATACAAGTATATGAAAACCTTAATGCTTAGAATGCAAGGTATGATGTACAGATCTTCAACATTACAGGCTTTCTTTAACATTCATTACACGGAAGATAAAACAACGATGATATTACTGAGATAGAGAAAAGAAAATGAAATCTACTGAGAGAGACAAAAGTAAATGCCTCTTGGATTATTCCTTAATTGATTCAAGTCTTCAAGGGACTGAAGTAGAAACAAGTGTCTGCAAAAAAGAGTTGTCATAGCCAGAAGTCACGTAACCTATGTACTCCTTTCCTCTGTGCTTAGTTAACCTTCAGTCCTCGTCCCTGATCTGGGCATCTATCATGTCACGCTTCGTAAGGATGAATTGAGAAAGTAATAAAGTAAAAATTAAAGCAACAAGTGATATGTTACTCTCTGCCTTTTTGATATGTTACTCTCGACCTTTTGTCAATGTTGTATTGTTTTTTTTTTTTCATAGCAAAAATAAATTACTGAAAAGAAATATATCTAGAGGTACAACACATACGATCCATGTAATACTCGTATGTCCTTAGCGCTAATGGTTTACGATGAAAAGAAAACATTGTACACAGGAATAAAAAAGACAGGTGATTTTGGATAACGTTCTGTCTTTCTTTTTATTGACTCTGGACTCTACAAAGCAAAAATAACTCTTATACTCATAGATCTGAAGTTTTTTTTTTCGATTAACCCTTCCATTAGTGAGGCATTCTTTATTTTCAATTCCTAGAACTTTTTATATCTTTTTTATCGAAACTGTCTTGAATATTTCTATACCGTAAAAAACGGGTCCTGTTTTCTCAGTTTTTACAGTGTTAGAGAGGTTAAGGAAGGACGATTAAGACAATACGTAGGAGGGATAAGAAAAATCATATTCACTTCTATGGCCTGTGTTCAGAAACTCGTCATTGTCTTGCCACGAAAACTTCAGACGCCACAGAGAGGAAAAGACGAGATCTCAAATTTTCCATCTCACTAATACAGAAATCTTTTTAATCTGGTACTTGAATATAAACAAAAATCTTTAAAAATCCACGTCACTTCAACTATATAGAGTCTTGGAAGCAGAAGTGTGACGCAGAGCCACTTTAAAATTCTCTCTCGTACGTGATAATGGGAAGAAATGATAGTGAAGTGGTTAGAGTAGCGAAAGGTTTACCCTCGACCAGCAGGTGCAGTGGCAGGTGGAACAGAGAGGTGGCTTCCCTTCATCCTTCTTCATCCCCATCCCACGCACAGATTACAAGAAGACCACCTGGGAGGAAAAGGTACGGTGTGGGTCTCTCTCTCTCTCTCTCTCTCTCTCTCTCTCTCTCTCTCTCTCTCTCTCTCTCTCTCTCTCTCTCTCTCTCTCTCTCTCTCTCTCTCTCATCTGTCTAGCCGAGGGACACGATACCTGATTACTTGTCTTTCGCTGTTGTGTGTGTGTGTGTGTGTGTGTGTGTGTGTGTGTGTGTGTGTGTGTGTGTGCGTGCGTGCGTGCGTGCGTGTGTGTGTGCGTATGCGCATGCTTTCCTCCTTTCCTGGCCTGCCTGACTCGCACAATGGTTGATGCTGCGGAAAATTAGGAGTTACTATTGTTACACTGTTGAGCCGCCGCCCCATCCATCATGCCAGAGAGAGAGAGAGAGAGAGAGAGAGAGAGGGTGGGGTTAGTGGGGGAAGATAAGCACTGTGAATAGCAAGGCAAGAGGAAGAACGGGAAATTAAGATAAATGTGGAAAGGAAAAAGTGCAGGAGGAGGAGGAGGGAGGAGGAGGAGGAGGAGGAGGAGGAGGAGGAGGAGGAGGAGCAGGAGTAATTGGGTAAGAATGCACGAACTAAGGCAAAGAAGAGTCAGTCGCCACACGCTTCGTAAACGCATTAAAATATCATTATTGTTTTGTCTTCTCCTCCTCCTCCTCCTCCTCCTCCTCCTCCTCCTCCTCCTCCTCCTCCTCCTCCTCCTCCTCCTCCTCCTCCTCCTCTTCCTCCTCCTCCTCCTCCTCCATCAGCCCAACTTTTCTCTATTTCCATTTTCTAGTCATCGCTCTTATTCTCTGTCTTCTTTCATCTCTCTCTCTCTCTCTCTCTCTCTCTCTCTCTCTCTCTCTCTCTCTCTCTCTCTCTCTCTCTCTCTGCCTTCACACAACTTTTAACTTCTGAAACATCCTTTTCTTCCCTCCTATTCCCTCCAGCCCTTCTTCCCCTCCCTTCCCTCCCTCCCTCTCTCCCACCTTTGTTCTTTCCTTCCTTCCTTCCCTCCCTCCCTCCTTCCTCTTTCTTCCGTGCACCATATAATCCTGCTTAAATTTAATTTTTTCCCCTTACAACACATAATAAATCTTCTTCATAATATAATATCACGAGAGAGAGAGAGAGAGAGAGAGAGAGAGAGAGAGAGAGAGAGAGAGAGAGAGAGAGAGAGAGAGAGAGAGTTGTTCTTAGTCTTGTCACCAGGAAAAAGGACTCTTCTGATGACACACACACACACACACACACACACACACACACACACACACACACACACACACACACACACACACACACACACACACACACACACACAGTCCTTGACAATCTGCGTGGAGTGTTTGAAGATGCTACGCGGGCCTGTCCTTGCTGCTGAGGGTACGAAAAAAAAAAAAAACACTGGACTGGAGGGGTACGAACAACCTGTATATGTACCATCCCGCTGGCGATACACAGTGACAGGGGACTCGCTAGCGCCTTCTGTCTCTCGCTGATGGGGATGTATTGTGCTTGGAAGGAAAGACGGACGTGCACTGGTAGGAGAATAATGGACACAAGCAGGAGGTGTCAGCTGGAGAATAGGTAAAGGGTGGACAGGTGTAGTTACGTGACGGTGACTCAAAGGCGGTGAATGAATGCTGTGCTGGAGATCGCAGATGGGGTGATTATGTTTCCTTGGCGTGATGTGGAATGAGAGAGAGAGAGAGAGAGAGAGAGAGAGAGAGAGAGAGAGAGAGAGAGAGAGAGAGAGAGAGAGAGAGTGTACAAAGAGATATGTAGGTTAGTTACGTTAGTTTAAGTTCGGTTAGGTAAGGTTGGGTTAGTTTAAGTTAGGTTAGGTTAGGTTAGGTTACGTTAGGTTGTTAAGTTAGGTTAGGTTAAACAGAGGCAGAGGGTGTGATAGAGATAGAGAGATAACGTCAAAACAGACATACATACAGATACACACACACGCACACACCAGCAAAACACGTCAAGTAGGGGAGGAACTGGAGGAGGAGGAGGAGGAGGAGGAGGAGGAAGAAGGGAGAGGCGACAAAATTATCCCAATCAGCGAGGATTTCACCGTCAGAAGTGGTAAAGTCGGTGATATTTATGCACAGAGAGGTGAAGGCGGCTGCTGACTAGAAGAGAGAGAGAGAGAGAGAGAGAGAGAGAGAGAGAGAGAGAGAGAGAGAGAGAGAGAGAGAGAGAGACGATTTCGATAGCTATGAATCCTGAAAAAAAAGAACATTTACAAGTGATCGTATTTCTGGTAATAAATGGTTTGCTATCATTATTATTATTATTAGTCATTGTTACCACGTATTTCTTTTATCGGTGCTGTTATTATTGTCATCACTATCATCTTTCCACACTGTTATTTTCATCCTTGTTACGCGGGAATGGCACTTGTGATAACGCTTTTATGATAACGAGAGCCAGCAAGAACAAGGCGAGAAAATATAGAAAGAAAAATAAAATTGTATTTGGGACGAGTTATTTTTGGCACAACATCATCATTCTAGTGAGTCATGGCTGGGGAAACGCTCGCACACTGCTCTTGGGACGCTCTGTGCAATGAGAGTCTCCGCGGTACATGTGTTGGTGCTGGTGGCGATATCTGATAAGGAAACACTCGTGGCTGAGTCAAAGGCGTTGAGTTCACTTTGGGTGGCTCAGAGAAATAGCTGTTTTGACGCTTTCACTACGACATGCCACAGTTCACAGCAATAAAAGCACCGCATAAAATCTCACTAAAGACCTAATAAGAAGAGAAATAGGTTTAGAAGATGGGATTTTTCAATGTTTACCCAATATAATGCTTAGAACAAAAAAGAAGAGTCTCATTGTGGTTCGTATCCTAATTCTCTTTTTATAATACCAGATCTTTTACTTGTTAACTTTTGAATCTCTTATTGCTTTGCGGTTCCTCAGTCACGTGTGTTTGTCGCATGAAGAACTCTTAACCCCTTGAGTACCATGATGCATTTCCATATTCATTCTGCTTACTATTTGGTGGTTTTATACAGCTTCAGAAACTCATGTGGGGAGATTAAAATAGTGAAGACTGTGGCCATTAATCTTCTGACTTCCATAGACCTTTCCTTATGTAAGTAAAATAGTCTAATCATACATAAATCTAAAAGTAAAATTTTGTCCCAGTACTGAAGGGGTTAAAACGTACTGGGATGAAATAGTGAACACTGTGGCCATTGATTTCCTGACCTCCATAGACCCTTCCTAATGTCAATAAAATAGTCTAATCGTGCACAAATCTCAAGGTATAATTGTGTCCCAGTACTGAAGGGGTTAAGACGTACTCGACAAATCACCTAATGACATCATCACGAGAATCTCACCCTTCCCATTTAGAACCCTCTGATTAAGGAGCGATGTGCCAAGTAGCGGTGAGAGGGTTAAGCCTTGTTTGGTCCTTGGGCACGTACGGCAGGGTGCTGGTGGGCAGAGTTCCAGCAGGGATCCTACAAGTCATGCGTTCCCTCCTGTGCGCCTCGCTTTGCCTCTTAGTGACCTAAACACGCATCGAGCAGAGCAGCGTGAGTCGCCAAGGTGCGGTACGACGTCCTTCCAGCGAGCCCCGGCAGCGACCTCCAGAAAGGCCACTGCACTGACTATCTCCCACCCCGGTATTTTTTTCACCAAATCGCTTATTCTTTTTACCGCAGACTTCCTGTATCCTCCTGCGCCTGACAGAAAGATGGACGTTCACGCGGAGTAAACCACGCCAAAAACGCCACAATTACTCTGCCAAATCACCTCGTGGGATTGGTGGTAAACTGGCAGTTGTATATAAGTTACACCACCTCGGAGAAAGCTTCCTGATAACGAGGCACGCATTATGAGAACATGGTGACGAGGGGAGAGGGAACGGGGGAGGCCGGATGAGATTACCCAAAGGCGAAGAGGTGAAGAAATGGACTGTGGCAACTGTAAAATATATGAATCTACTGAAATATCGGTGAGTCAGAGAGAGAGAGAGAGAGAGAGAGAGAGAGAGAGAGAGAGAGAGAGAGAGAGAGAGAGAGAGAGAGAGAGGCGGACTACATAATGTTATTTACCCCTCGTGACCTCAAGGTTAAGAGCTCACTGATGTATTATGCACGAGTTGGTCACAGTTTCCAGTGGTGCTGGAGTAGTGCAGGGGTTGAATCCTCTCTTTCAACACCCAACTGCACGTACACACGACTCGCATCCTTAACCCTGCCTCTTCAGCTCCTCCTTCTCCTCGTCCTCCTCCTCCTCGTCCTCGTCCTCCTCCTCCTTCAACCCCTCCTTGTTTATCCTTCCTTGTTCGCCTTTCTCGATTATTTTCCCTTCTCATTCACTTGGTCGCTTTATAATTATGGGCAGTTAAGCTGAAGTGATGATGAAGACGAAGGTTTGAGGAGGGGAGCCGGTACATGACCAGGTCGGAGGGATGCTGGAGATGGAGAGTGGGGAGAGGATGTTAGCATAGAGAAGAGATGGATGTTGAGGCACAGGGGAGAAAAAGAGGCTGTTCGAGGATAGGCAGAGGATGTTGGGATAAGGAAAGAGAGGTGTTAGAGAGAGAGAGAGAGAGAGAGAGGGAAACACCAACTTCATACGTTCACTAAGACAAGAAAGTGAAGAAGGCGAAGACAAATAAGACGAAAAAAAAAAATGATACCAAGAATACACAGACTAAACTTTTGAACTTTTGCTAATGGTAAACCGAGTTAAAAGTTGAGAACACAAGAATTGCAAGTATGTGAGGT
The DNA here is from genome assembly GCF_017591435.1 of Portunus trituberculatus. Lineage (NCBI taxonomy): Eukaryota > Metazoa > Arthropoda > Malacostraca > Decapoda > Portunidae > Portunus > Portunus trituberculatus. The sequence goes on from NC_059270.1 coordinate 4,735,098, forward strand.
GCTCTCTTTCTTTGTCTCGTGTCCCTCCAGCAAACAAGACAGCGGAGGGAAAAAATAAAAAAAAGACGAGGAGAAGACAACACTATTACCTCCTGGTTAGAGACAAGGCGTGGAAATTTTATGATAGAGAATGGAATTAGATGCGGGAAGTGAGAGAGAGAGAGAGAGAGAGAGAGAGAGAGAGAGAGAGAGAGAGAGAGAGAGAGAGAGAGAGAGAGAGAGAGAGAGAACTATTACCATGTGTTTCTTGAGCTTGAAATGTGCGCTAGATTTGTGCACAATGGAGAGCAAGAGAGGAGCGATGATGAGATCGAAGGTTGACATGAAAAAAATAAATAAAAATAAGGAAAACCAGAGTAAAACAAGAAAGGAAAGAAGATGAATAGTTGAAGTTAGTAATAGTAAAACTGTGCATAGTCTGTCTACTCTAAAATGGCTCCCGGGTTCAAAACATATTGTAGCTTTTTGATGGTATAATTGATTTGATGTGAATGATACTTGTTTTCTGTTGACAAGGACAGCTGATGGTTTTCCTCAAGAACTGACAACCCCACATTCCTCTAGGACCCCATTCAGACCAAGACACAAGAGCCACTTTAGAGGAAACAGACTGTAGTAGTGGCAGTATTAAGAAGAGTAGCTGGAGAAGGAGGAACAGGAATAATTACAAATGAAGACGAACAATAACAGATCATGAAGTCCTTACTCTAGTTTAAAGTAAAGAAGATAAATAAATGAAGTTAGTAGTGTAATAGTGGTAGTAGAAAGAAGATTAGCTGGAGAAGGACGAAAAAAAATAATTACAAATGAAGACAAACAATAACAGATCATGAAGTTCTTAATGTAGTTTAATGGAAAGAAAATAAGTAAAATGAAGTTAGTAGTAGTAAAACAGTAATAGTGGTAGTAGTAAGAAGAGGAGTTGGAGGAGGAATAGGAATAAATACAAAGGAAGACAAACAATAACATATCACGAAGTCCTTTTTTATAGTTTGTTCATGTAACTATCCTTTACTAATTACTGGTGGAAGAGACAAAACAGCAAAGTAGAAGGCGCCTCAAAACATCAGTCTCCCCGGCGGGGAATCGAACCCCGGTCTCCCGCGTGACAGGCGGGG
>NC_059270.1:4741215-4756215 GCF_017591435.1 Portunus trituberculatus
TGGGAAGTGGAAGGGTCTGGGCTGGACAACGGCTGGGCTGGACAGATAAAACACAGGCCAGTTTACCAAGTATTGGGGCGAAGACGGAAGCTTTTTCTTTTTGCTCTCTAATCCTCCCCCATCACTACTTTTTACTTTCTCTCTCTCTCTCTCTCTCTCTCTCTCTCTCTCTCTCTCTCTCTCTCTCTCTCTCTCTCTCTCTCTCTCTCTCTCTCTCTCTCTCTCTCTCTCTCTCTCCTCCATCCTACAATTTTCTTCCTTTTCTCCTTTACTTTTTTCCCTCTCTTCCTCTTCTATCCTTAGTTAACTGCCTTTCCTCTTCTCTTCCTTCCCTCCCTTCCTTCTCTTCTTCATTCTTTCCATATCAACTTCTCTTTTTGTAATTCGATTCGATTCATTTTTTTAAATTTCTCTGATCTCTTCATTGGTGCCTGATTCATGTCAAAGAAAGATGAAATTGATTAATTAAAACACATTAAGGAGGAGGAGGAGGAGGAGGAGGAGGAGAAGGAGGAGAAGGACAAAGGAGCAGAAAGGAAGGACAACAAACAACAGCCAAACTTTTGATGCTAAAGGGGCTGTTTGTGAAGGTAGAGGAGGAGGAGGAGGAGGAGGAGGAAGAGGAGGAGAGGAGGAGGAGGAGGAGGAGGAGGAGGAGGAGGAGGAGGAGGAGGAGGAGGAGGAGGAGGAGGAGGAGGAAGAAGAAGAAGAAGAAGAAGAAGAAGAAGAAGAAGAAGAAGAAGAAGAAGAAGAAGAAGAAGAAGAAGAAGAAGAAGAAGAAGAAGAAGAAGGAAGAGGAAGAGGAAGAGGAGGAAGAAAGAAGAGGAGGAGGAAGAAGAAGAGGAGGAAGAGGAAGAGGAAGAGGAGGAAGAAGAAGAGGAAGAGGAAGAGGAAGAGGAGGAAGAAGAAGAAGAGGAGGAAGAAGAAGAAGAAGAGGAAGAAGAAGAAGAAGAGGAGGAGGAGGAGGAGGAGGAGGAGGAGGAGGAGGAGGAGGAGGAGAAAGAAGAGAAGATGGTGGAGGAAAAAAAATATATTATCTTTATATCTCTCTCTCTCTCTCTCTCTCTCTCTCTCTCTCTCTCTCTCTCTCAGGTCCGTGTTAAAGTCACATATATAATCCATTTGGTGGTCACGAACACTGCCTAGGAAATCCTTACCAATCTGTACTTTTCTTTTTCTCTCCTTCTCTATCCTTCTCTCCTGCCTGTCTCCCTCGATTTCTTCCTTGTTTTCTTTCAATCTTCGTTTCTTGAATGGATTTTTGTTTTCTTTTCTCGTTTAGTTCGGTTTTTCTTTCTGGTATTTTCTGTTTGTTATTCTTTTCTTTTCAATTTTTCTATATTTTCTTCCTTTGTTTTTGTTCTATATTTCTTGTTTTCTTTGTTTCGTTTTTTTTTTATTTTTTTTTTTTTCGCTTCTTGCTTCATGCCTTCTTTTTCTTTCTCTTCTTCCTCTCTTTCCTTTACCTTTTTTTTTTATCAATACGTTTCCCTTCTTTCTCCCTTCCCTCCATCAGTCCTTCCTTCCCTTCCTTCCTTCCTTCCTTTATTCCTTCCTCACTCATCCCTTCATTCCATGCCATTAATTCATATCTTACATCTTCAACTTATCCTTCCTCTCCTTCCATGCGTTTCTTCCCTCATTTCCTTTCTCCCTCCCTCCTTCGTTCCAACTCTCCTTCCATTCCCTTCGTTCTTCCTCTTCCTTCAATTCCACTCATGTGACCCAAAATCCAGGCTCATCCATTTTCCTTCACTCACCGAGCCTCTCATTTCATCAGCAAAACACACACACACACACACACACACACACACACAGGTATAATATAAGCGTGTAATCCTGGTCATAGCGAGGCCACCGACCGAAGATAATGCTGATTGCCACGTCGAGACTCAGAGCAAGCGTTGTCTCCCAAAGAGCAATTATGGGACCAAACGGAAAACTTGATTGATTAATAAAGTTTAATAGGATACACAGTATACACGCGCGCGCTTACACACACACACACAGACACACACACACACACACTCTGCTTCTGTATTTCCATCTTCCTACGACTTGATTTCTTTTAAGAGGGAGGTTTTGAGACATTTGTGCTTCACTTCTGGATAACTCTTATAAACTTGAAGGGACTGGCGACACAGTGGGCCTTTTTTTCCCATTTTTTGTTGCCCTTGGCCAGTTTCTCTCCTGTATAACACACACACACACACACACACACACACACACACACACACACACGAGCAGAGGAGAACAACTGGTGGTGGTGGTGATGTTAGGCGAGATAGTGGTGGTAATGGTTGTGGTGGTGATGGTGGTGATGACGGCAATGGAGATGGAGATGGTGGAAGTGGTGGTGGTTGTGGTGATGAAAATGATGGTTGGGAGTTGTTTTTGTTGTTGGTGTTGGTAATGATGGTGTTTCTGGCTGTGTAATAATTTGAATGCACATTGTATGCAGTGGGGTCAGAAGGTGGTGGTGGTGGTGGTGGTGGTGGCGGCGGCTTCCCTGACCTGGCCATGACACGAAGGAGTTTGTGTGTAAAATTTCAGTGTTTGAGTTAGATTTCTATTTCCTGAATGGCGCTCGATGATACGACGGGGATATGAGTGTGTGTGTGTGTGTGTGTAGCTAAACTTCCTCGCTCGTTAATGCAAAGATTCGAACCGTTTTAACTACTTTTGAAGCGTGCTCGGAACTTTTGCTTCGAGTCTTCCTTCCTTCATACTCCAAGCTTTTGAAATCTTTCTTCTACCTATGATAATATTTTCGATGATGGCATGTGGAGCAGGATTATTTATTCATGCATCTTTTCTTTATTTGTTACATCCTTCCCTTGACTCAGCACGTGGAGAAAATACAATCTGTTGGAAATGTGGAAACTTGAACCCTTTTTACTACTGCCTCGTACGTCTTTCCTTGATCACAAACCACTCTGAGACATTTATTTCCCCACAGTCACCTCTGCTGGCTGGACAATGAAAAATGTATTCTCTTAATCGTTTTTTCTTTCATGCAGATGCCGATAAAGACTTTACACATTGCTTTAACTTGTAAATTCTTGCAAATCACTGAGCAAGTTTGATTCACCCACAGTAATGGAGAAAAAGCTTATTAATGACTGTAAGGTAATGCATGCAGCACGTTATGGCTCCTGAGTGGCGGTCGATGATACAGTGTGTGTGTGTGTGTGTGTGTGAGAAACGAATGATGCGCGCCCGCTTCGCCTCCTGGTGCGCATCCTCCATCGTTTTCCCTTTCTGTGTGTGTGTGTCTGTACCTGTAACTGTTTAATAAGTTTGCCCAAGCCTTCTGTTTCGAGTTTCTCTTAAATTTATGTACCAATCTTTTGATATCGTCTGTAATTATTTTCCTACGGTGACATAGAGTAGGAACAATTATGTTATTCATTTATTTATTTCACTTTTTCCATCCTTGGCGGAGAATAAATGAGTGTGTGTGTAGCAATGTTATATCTTGTTGACTTTTTCTGACCTCTTGTTCTCCTGACTACTTAACACATGAAAAATAGATAGATAAATACATATAATTTATCTGAAAAGTGGTGGAAAAACCTTAATTCACCGAGCAATTTCTCTGTGGTTCCTTTTTCCCTTTCCCCTGACATATGAAAAATAAATAAATATATGCAAAATGCCGGAAAAGTGTAAAAAATAACCTTAATTCACCCCAGTAATGGTTAAGAAGCCTATAAATCACTGTCAGGTAATACAAACAGCACGTTATACTCGCATGCAACAGTGAGAGTAGCAGAGTGAGGGCAAGGGGTCCATATCAAGGCGCATCCGACACGTGAGATGGGAACTTCATGAAACACTGTCATTATGCAAGCTTCGGGGAGTTGTGACTAGGTTTCGGAGCAACTCAGATCATTTTAGGTAGTGAGAGCGGAGATGACACGAGAGTAGGTGGTAGTGAGCAAGGAAGATTCATGGTGAGTGACGTATTGATTAACTCTGGCTCGTGTCCTTTCCGTACATGGACAACAGCTAATGGAAAGTGAGTAACTAGCGGTACACTGGTGGTAAAAGAAAGTAGATTATTACTTCTAAGTGAATACCAGTTATAGAAAGATGTAGAGGAAATATAAGGCACCGCAAGTGATGGTAAACTAGTGAGGTATACAGCACTATGAATGTTACTGTTGTCTTATACGTGACAGTACTTGATTGATTTAATAGAAAAGAGTAAGGTTACATTTCGCCGCGAGTGCTAGCGAGCTAGTGAATTTTGCAGTGTTATAACGCGCCTTTAGTGACTCGTAGCGAATAAATTAAAAGGATTTAGAATTATAACTGCGTTTCGCCGTTAAGGAAGTATAATGAAGTAACACGGACAGAAATCGTAGTATAATAGTACTGTTATTATTTCTTTTTTGTGGAATAGAGGGAAGCTGGCCAAGGACAACAAAAAAATAAAAAGGAAAGGCCCACTTGATTGCCAGTTCCCAAAAAGATTAAGAGAGTTAACCAAAAATCCATCTCGTGACCTCCCAGGAACACAAAGAAGCAAGAAGCACCACCAGCAGCACCAGCAGCAGCAAGACTTGGATAGAGACACGTGGCATCTCTGCTCCAGGAAACCGGTGAGGCATTACGAGTTTTAGAAATCATGTTGGGAGAAGTTCGTGCCACAATTTCTTCATATAATTTTCTTCATGTAATTTCTTAATATAATCCACAGACCACAGGTAGCAGCGGAGGAGCGTCGCTTAGACATGCTATAATGCGTTAATAGGAATAATGTTCTTCAAATCTCTTAACCCCTTCAGTACCATGCCACGTTTTCATATTCATTCGGACTATTATTTGATGATTTTATACAGCTCCAGAAACTCATGTTGGGATTGAAATAGTGAAGACTCTGGGCATTGATCTTCTAACCTCTGTAGACCCTTCCTACTGTAAATAAAATGGTCTAATAGTACACAAAACTCATGGTAAAAAATGCTTCTCATTACCTAAGGGATCAATATAGGAAATGGAAGAGTCAGATCTGATGCTGCTCAATGTTCATCTCGTAATGGCAAGAACAAAAAGCAAGGTGAATAACGATAGTGGTTGGACACGCGGTGATGCGACAATAACACAACTTCCTGCTCGCTATCCCGAATATAAAAGCAGGTGGAGAAAATACATGTTGCATCGCCAGTCACTGCTTGTCTGCCTTTGCTTCATTCATCACGCGGAGAGGCAAGTGAGCAAGTAGGCAGGCAGTCACAAGGGCGTACACTTCACACAGGCTGCAGTTACTTGTTGTCAATACTCCCACACCACCACCACGCTCACCACCACCACTGCCACCATCCTGCTTGGTTCTTCCTCATTATACAGCAGAAAACTGGTAGATGAGGGGAGGTGCTTACACGCTATGAATACACACACACACACACACACACACACACACACACACACACACACACACACACACACACACACACACACACACACACACACACACACACACACACGGTCCAAACTTCAATCTTTCACCCCAAACCTTCACTTGTCTTGTTCTTCACTATAAACATCATGCACGGAGGAGGAGAAGGTTCCCACGCGTTTCAGGAGGAAGGGGGAGCTGCCTGCTGGTGTGGAGGAGGGGAAGGGAGGGGATCTTGCTTGAGGAGAAGGAGGAGGAGGAGGAGGAAGAGGAGGAGGAGGAGGTGCCAGCCAGAGGGGATGAACAAGAGGATTGCCAGGGTTGCGGAAACTAATAATTTGTTTCGCCAGGATGTTCACCACTAAGATCTTCATGTGTTTTATCTCCTTGTGGTGGTGGTGTGGTGGTGGTGGTGGTGGTGGTGGTGAAGTCGATGGAGTGATGAAGTCATGGCAATAGAACGGGAGGATAGTAAAGTGGAAGTTATTGATGTTTGTAATGGTGGTGGTGTTGGGATAGTCAGAAAGTGAGAAAGATGACGGTGGTGTAGTCTTCCTCGTACGTGCAGCAATGGTGATGAGCAGATAGTGGTGGTGGTGGTGGTGATGTCATAATCTCAGTGCACAGTGCCGGTGGTGCCTCTCAGTGGTGGCAGTGATGGTGTAGCGGTGATGGTGCGGTTTCACTGTGAAGACAAAACCGCGTCATAAATGATTGATGGTAATGGTTGGGTCAGGACAGTAGCACAGACACGGAGGCAAATCATAATGACGATCAGCAGTGTGTTGGTCTGCATACTAAACTAAATCTTACTTCAGACACTTAACAACATACCTTCCTTTACTTCCCTGCGTGTCTGTGTGTGTGTGTGTTTGTGTGTATGTGACCATAGGCAGAGCATAGTCTCCACTTCTTATCAATGGACTTTTAAACCAGCGAGTCAGTCACCATGCTAACTAACTCTGATGCATCAAACTTGGGGAAACGAACGACCAGGGCGGGGCGAGATGGGAGAGAGCAAGCGGGCAAAAACCTCACCTTGCCTCACCTCGCCACGCCACTCAGCACCAGCAGCATTGGGAGTCGTCAAGGTGGTGGTGGTGGTGGTGGTGAAAGACTGGTTTGGGCAGGTGGCGGCGGCTGCAGTAGTTTGTGGATGGATGTAGGTGTGTGGATTTATGAATGCTAATGTTAGGAAGAGGAAAATAGATGCTATGTCTGGCCTGGGTACGTATCTGTGTGGTTGGATGTGCATGGATTCGTAGGTGGATTGATGGATGGATAAAAGTTGGATCTAGGCTTCGATATGTTGTGTTCTGAGAAAAAAAAAAGTGTGGATGCCAAGTAGATGATGAATCCACTTGTATGTACTAATATTTTTTTACCATGTGGCTTAAAATGTATGACAATGTATGGTAATGTAAGTATAATGACTGAACTGTACGTGGCTATACGGTTAGTGTGTAGATGCAGTAGTGGAGAACAAATATAGATACGTCTGCGGCATCAGTCTAAGCCACGAAATTGAGGAGGATCCTGACCCTGCACAACACCTTGAATCTTGATCATGTAAATCCATAGGAAGAGGAGGAGGAGGTTAGAAGGAGGAAGATCCAGGTGTAGCGTTGTATTATTTCCACTTCAGCGTTCCAATGAAAAACAAGCAAGGGTTTTTTGGGGTTCAGTCGCTTCACTCACATGTCATTCAAATATACTAGTGCCATGACGCGTTTCCATATTCATTCTGCTTACTATTTGGTGATTTTATACAGCTTCAGAAACTTAGATGGGGATTGAAATAGTAAAGACTGTGGCCATTCATGTTTTGACTTCCATAGACCCTTCCTAATGTAAATGAAATAGTCTAATCATACGTAAATCTCAAGGTAAAAATGTCTCCCAGTACTGAAGATGATAATGCTCAACAATCATATACTTATGGTAATTTTATGCTGCTTTATTGTTTCCATCGAGGTTATAATGATGGTGATGATACTAATGATCTAATGATGGTAAGTAATGATAGCAATGATGGTGTTTGATGATACTAATAATGGCGACTGACGACATTGATTATTCGAGTGATATTATTGTACTTCTTGTTATGGTGCTCTCTGTTTTCCTTTCGTCGTCATTATTTCTTAGGGTTAGGTGGCGTAGTTGGTTGAGGCGGCTTGTCATCGGGCGTCCGGTCTAGGGGTCCCGGGTTCGAATCCTTGCGAAACCTACTATGCATTTCACGGAGTCATTCTTTTTCGCAAATATCTTTCAAACTAATTAATTGATCGGAATGGTACTTTGACACTATGTAGTAGACACCTTCCGCTAATTTTTGGTCATACTAAGCAATGCCAAATGATGTAAGTAAAAGCGTTTACTCTTGAGATATACGGTGTTGCCGAGCCTTGCCAACCTATCCATACGAACGTCTACAATCCCCCATCCCATCCCTCCCTACGTTCCTCTCTCCCGCTCGCTTCCCCCCTCCTCCTCCCACTCTCCCGCTATCTTCCTCCCTCCACGTTCGATTGTGTACGCTAGTTCTGGCGACTCAAGTGACTTCGGCTTTAAACGTCAAGAGTAAACGCTTTGACTAACACCATTTGGCAATGCTTAGTATGACCAAAAAATAGCGGAAGGTGTCTTGTACACAGTGTCAAAGTACCATTCCGATCAATTCATTAGTTTGAAAGATATTCGCGAAAAACAATGACTCTCTCTCCGTGAAATGCGTAGTAGTTGCCCCGTGGGAGATGTAGCGTTCTCCTGTTAACCCTAGCGATGCCATATGACCTAAGCTGTTGCGGCGCCTAGTGGAATAATTTTCATTTTTTTTCGTCATCATTTTCGTCCCTCTTCTCTGCTGCTCACTTGTTTCATGACGTATTTATTTTTTTTTGTCTATACTAAGTTGGCTTTTCACGGGAATATATGGGTTAAAGAGGATACTTTTTGGGGTACCTATCTCAAAGCCGACCCGCGAGGAAACCGTTGCCCGGAGTGAGGAATCGTGGACAGGATTCGAACCAGTGCGCTTGAAGACAACTAGGACCCCAAAGCACGCATGGTTCCACTATACCATGTAATAAAGAAAACTCGGCTCGTTACATTGTGCTTTCTGATTTGTGATAGATGGGTATATTAGTAACTATGTTTGTATTGGCCAAATGACGTCTTGCAACTGTCCTTTTCGTATTCTTGCCTAGAAAATATCTGTAATGCATAAAATATTCCCTCGCATATTTTTTTTTAGCTTTCTTGCCTTAGTACAAGAATGGCAAAAAAAAAAATATTTCACCGTTGAAGATCCATTAGACTAGAGTTTAGCGTGTTCGTGAGCAATTTTCGTGGCTTCGTTAAGTGTGTTGACGTGCAATGACTGAAAACCTTATCAGGCCAGGAATTTATGCGGTGTTGTGAAGAGAGGTGGTACTGGTGGTAGTGGTGGTGATGGGAGTAATGAGAGAGAGAGAGAGAGAGAGAGAGAGAGAGAGAGAGAGAGAGAGACAGGGAGAGACGTAGACAGACAGACAGCAGACAGACAGACTAAAAACATTTCAGACTTAGATAATGAAATTTGAGACAGATAATAACCTTACTTCTACAACTCTCTCTCTCTCTCTCTCTCTCTCTCTCTCTCTCTCTCTCTCTCTCTCTCTCTCTCTCTCTCTCGGAACATCAACAAATGCTAAAAGAAAAACAGGAAAAACGAGACAAGGTGAAAACAAGCGAAAATGAGCATAAACAATTCCAGAATCCCACGTGAAGTAAAGACACATGTAGCAGAAACGGCAATGGTGTCTGGAATACCTAGAAATGACCATCAACCTTGGAAACAGGTCAGAAATCCAGCAGGAGAAGAGAGGGGAGGTTAAAATGAGTGAGTGTGTGCTTGGAGAAGAAAAGCTTTGTTTAAATTTTGCATTCATTTTTTTTTTCAAGTTTTCTGCCTATTTCATTATCTTTACTGATCTTTTTATTTATCTGTTATTCATTTTTATATGATGAAGGATTAAAAGTCCGTGTGTTCATATTTTTTACCCAACGTGAACACCTAGAAATGACGACCAATCTTGGAAGAAGGTTAGGAATTCAGCAGGAGAGGGAGGAGGTTAAAATGAGTGAGTGTGTGTTTGGAGATGGAGGAGTAAGGAGAAGCAGGAGTGAGTTAGCGTACTTAGAGGAGTTAGTTTGCTCTGAGAAGGTGGCAGGTGGAGTGAGTGTGCATGCTTGTAGAAGGAGTGAAGAGGAGCAGGAGTGAGGAGGTGGAAAGAGTGACCATACCAGGAATAGAATGGAATTTCCTGTCGCAGAATTAAATGCAAATGATGGGAAATGGGAATAGATGTTCTCCTTACTCATGTTATTGGTGAGAGAGAGAGAGAGAGAGAGAGAGAGAGAGAGAGAGAGAGAGAGAGAGAGAGAGAGAGTCATTCTTCTTTTTGACCTCAAGTAACCTCTCTTATGACGTGCCCACGAAAGGTAAAGCTATCATGACGCTCTCTCTCTCTCTCTCTCTCTCTCTCTCTCTCTCTCTCTCTCTCTCTCTCTCTCTCTCTCTCTCTCTCTCTCTCTCTCTCTCTCTCTCTCTCTCTCTCTCTCTCTCAATTCTCTCTCTGCCTCTCTCATTCCTCTCTCTCTCTCTCTCTCTCTCTCTCTCTCTCTCTCTCTCTCTCTCTCTCTCTCTCTCTCTCTCTCTCTCTCTCTCTCTCTCTCTCTCTCTCTCTCTCATGACAAATGATCCCAGAGTGCAAGACTAACAATTGTAACTACTAATTTTCAAAGGTTCTCAACACTTACACACACACACACACACACACACACACACACACACACACACACACACACACACACACACACACACACACACACACACACACACACACACACATACACACGCAGATTATAATGATACATGTGTGCGTGCCTGTGGTGATTAGTGTGTGTGTGTGTGTGTGTGTGTGTGTGTGTGTGTGTGTGTGTGTGTGTGTGTGTGTGCGCGCGCGTATAGTAATATTAGTACATATGTTGTGCGGTTTCGTTATTACGGAATTAATAACGTGAAAAATAATATTAGCCTTTTGAGCTGCTTCGAGAGAGAGAGAGAGAGAGAGAGAGAGAGAGAGAGAGAGAGAGAGAGAGAGAGAGAGAGAGAGAGAATATTCAAAGCATTTTTGTTATCTATTAAAATTGTAAAAGGTTATAGAGATGATGGTATGCAAATGAATTAAATGTATGCTCTCTCTCTCTCTCTCTCTCTCTCTCTCTCTCTCTCTCTCTCTCTCTCTACATATATAACAAAAAGGAGCAGGTAATTTGAACAGTACTTTTATGGCGTCATTTGGAGCATGAGAAAAAGACAATTTGCAAAGGAAGGAGGGAAGGAAGAGGGGAAGGAAGTATGGAAGAAACAGGAGGGAAGAGGGAAGAGGGAAGGAGAGGGTGAAGGAGGGAGTGAGGGAGAGAGAAAGGGAGGACTGGGTAAAGAAAACGACCCATAGGATATTGTAAACTTTTAAAGCATTGAGAGAGAGAGAGAGAGAGAGAGAGAGAGAGAGAGAGAGAGAGAGAGAGAGATGAAGCAATAACCTGGATAATGAGAAGGCAAGACAGGCAACGAGGGTGAAGGGAGTAAGAGAGGCTATAGGAGGAGGAAGAGGAGGAGGAGGAGGAGGAGGAGGAGGAGAAGGTAGAAGTGGAGGAGGAAGAAGAGAAAGAGGAAGAGGAAAAGGAGGAGGAGGAGGATGGAGAGAGGAAGAAGAGAGAAAACAAACAGCAACAGAAAGAATGGAAATGAGAACAATATGGGAAATAATGAGAGAGAGAGAGAGAGAGAGAGAGAGAGAGAGAGAGAGAGAGAGAGAGAGAGAGAGAGAGATTTATCAAATGATCATGATTATTTCGAACATTTTTACTTACACACACACACACACACACACACACACACACACACACACACACACACACACACACACACACACACACACACACACACACACACACACACACGCAGACAGACAAGGTCATTAACCTGAGTTCACAAGGTCATGTTCTCAATTGTTGCTTCCTTTTGAGTCGAACGCACACACACACACACACACACACACACACACACACACACACACACACACACACACACACACACACACACACACACACACACACACACACACACACACACACACACAGAGAGAGAGAGAGAGAGAGAGAGAGAGATTCACTTAACATTGTATACATTTTATATATCAAATAAACCTGTTTCTCTCTCTCTCTCTCTCTCTCTCTCTCTCTCTCTCTCTCTCTCTCTCTCTCTCTCTCTCTCTCTCTCTCTTTCCTTACCCTACCCTTGTCCTACTTGTTATTCTTCCTGTTTTTTTTCCTTTTAGTCTTGCTCACAATTCGTCTTTGCTCCATTCCTTCCCTAAAGTGTTCCTCTTCCATCCGTTCTGTTCACCTGTTGTTCAATCCTTTCATGTCTCCTTTGCCTGTTCCGCTTTTCTGGTTTCGCCCTTCTCTTTCTTGCTTTTCTCTCTGTCTTTCGGTGTATGCATGTATCTGTTTGTGTGCGTCTGTCTTTCCCTCTCTTTTAGTAGTCCTTCCATTGCTGTCTCCCTTTCCCCTTCCCTCGCCTTGCTACAGAGATACATCGCTTATCTGGCACCATTTGGGAGGTATTTGGTCAGACACTACATTCTGTATCTATTCCCTGCAAACGTTAGCGCTTCTGAAATGTTTAATCCTCCCAGTAACACGGTGTCTATTTCATTTTGTTTTATTTTGGTAACTTTGTGTCTTTCAAACGTTTATTCGAGCCAGTGACACGGTATCAGGTTAGCTGTGTTGTGTATTTTCTAACGTGGCTTTCGATCTTTTCAGTATTACGTATCACAGCATCAGATTTTTTTTGTGCATATTTAACGTGACCATTCTCTCTCTCTCTCTCTCTCTCTCTCTCTCTCTCTCTCTCTCTCTCTCTCTCTCTCTCTCTCTCTCTCTCTCTCTCTCTCTCTCTCTCTCTCTCTCTCTCTCTCTACAATATTTTGAGTACCACACCTTAAGTCTGAATATTATTTTGCATTCCATTCGAAGATATTTCAAAACCGAAGATGATATTATTTTTTCTATGACAAAGGGTTAAACATGATATCATGTTCATTCACTACTATTGCAGCTTTATTTACACTGATGAACAATAAATGGTTATATGCTGATTAGAACCTGGTCCCTCGTAATGAATGAGCCGAGGAGAGGTAATCCACAGAGACTAATATCATGTTTACGTACCTTGCAGTTGATAGCGTCATCGTAACGTTCGTGGCGGCAGGGAAAGCTTTGAGGAACAGATGCAGTGTTTTGAGGCTGTTGACCAGAATAGATTACCGAGCGGTCAAAAGTTTGTTTTTCCTCGTGTTGCAACGGCATAGTTTATTGACGTTGAGGTGTCGAGAACAGTAAATAACTTTGAGGGTGGGAAGTGTTTGTTTCTATTTTAACGCTTGCAGTTCAGTGTTTCGCTGTTTTTTTTATTTGGTATTTTTTCATCGATTACCTATTCTTGACTATTCTTAAGTCCTTCAACAATGAGATACATTTTTACCTTGAGATTTGCGTACGATTTAGATCATTTGATTGACATTAGGAAGGGTTTATGGAGGTCGGAAGATTAATGGTCACAGTCGTCACTGTTTTAATCCCCCACAGAGTTTCTGAAGCTGTGTCAAATCGCTAATTAGTAAGCAGAATGAATATGGAAACGCGTTATGATTCTGAAGGTGTTAAACGCCATTTTTCGCTACTCATAATTTTCACCTAGCGCAAATTATTAGTAGTGTTTTTTATTTTGTGTGTGTGTATTTGCTATTAGATTTGCACAATCCTAAACGATTACAAGAACCCTGAAAATAACATACTGGAGATGAAAGGCTGACTTATAAGAACACCTCATTAAAAGTTATAATTATTCCATTTTCACGGCAGCATAGGCGGGGTTTCTTAAGATGACTCCTATTGAAGCTCATTAGAAGCCCTGTTGGTGCCTATATCAATTACCAGAATACATGAAAGAGAAAGAAATAGTGTTGTTTGATTCTAATTTTGTACCAGAAAGTTTTTTTTTTTTTCTTGTATGTACTACGTGTGATTTAGTGTTTGTTGGGGCAGTAAAACAATTAAAAAACGATGTTGTGACGGTTGAACAAGTTATAGTGATGTTAAAAAGTGTATTGTGATGTTCAAAAGCGTTGTTATGACGGTCAAACGCTGTGTAATAGTCATGGAGGTTAAGAATATCGTTTGTAATATCGAAAAAGTTACAATCTTACATCACTGCTTGCTAATTTTTTTTCAGTAATTCCCTACAACTTTTTTTCTTAACTTAAACAAGAAAACGAAACATTCTAAGTTTTAATTTGTATGTTTTTAGACGCATTTGTGTAAAACCGTCACTTCTTTATTTCCAAGAAAGACTAAATCAACTTCAAATTCTTACTTTATTTTGTGTATCCTTGCTAACAATTAAATCTCCATTGCTGCGAATGTTAAATAATGACCTCAACTGCAGAAGAAACAAGGCGGATCATTCTCACGGGTGGAAACGTTAATTAACTGAGAACAAGGAAAAAAAAACATCTAAAGGTTTCTGGAGGTGAAATAAAATAATCGTTGCTTTGTGGAGCTTGAACACACAGAAATAGGATCAAATGTGTTTTCCTACGGTAGCCTGAAAACGAGAAAGAAAGAGAGAGAGAGAGAGAGAGGGCGAAAAAAAAGAAGAAAAATTAAAAAAGACTTCTGGAGATGAAAAAAGAAAAGAAAAGAAATCACTGTATTGTGGAGTTTGAACACGGTAATAGAATCGCAAAATCTTTCACCACAAAGACCTCTTCACTCATACAAAAAAAGCTGCGCGTGTCGTCCAGCCATGCGGTCATTCAAGTCCAGTCCAGGCTTCAGTGTCGGAATGTTGCAGGATTCCGAGGAAGGGAAACATTGGCGGCAATTAAAATACCTTTCACTACAACTGCCACTGACTGCGAGAAAAAAAGGAAAATAAAGAGACAAACGCGCTGTGGATTTGTGTAGCAATTGGTCAGACGAGAGAGAGAGAGAGAGAGAGAGAGAGAGAGAGAGAGAGAGAGAGAGAGAGAGAGAGAGAGTTTGCACAATGATGCTTTTTGACCGCGATATTTCTTGTTGCCATTGGTTGAAAACATCTATGGAAAGTTATGTCGATAATAATGAGGATGTTTTTCTTTATGCAAGAGAGGAGGACTGACCAAGGGCTACAAAAATAAAAATGAAAAAATGGCCCTCTCAGTTGATTATGTTGATTACGTTGATAATAATTCTAGAACTGAGAACTCTAAGGGCCAATGTCAAAATATCCAAGTTTTGAGAAAAGCACGTATGAAATATTGCATAGGTAATTACAACAAACGAGCGCCAGTGTAGTGAGTGCATGGACGACATTGGCCATTATATCACCAATAGACTGATGAATTTCTAGTTTAGTAGTGTGCTTATCAACAATCGACCATTTTCTAACATTAACCCTTCTTGCTCTCAGCCTTAGAATGATGATAATGGTGAAAAAATAA
>NC_059270.1:4758715-4768715 GCF_017591435.1 Portunus trituberculatus
TTTTAAGAAGTCGCCTCGCCACCAGTAAAAGCCGCCAGGCCGGGTAATCTTTCCTCGCGTTGCAAAGGTTAACTGGCGACGGGAGATTTATGGTGCGGCGGTGGTGGTGGTGGTGATGGTAGAGGGAGTAAGCAGTGTGTGTGTGTGTGTGTGTGTGTGTGTGTGTGTGTGTGTGTGTGTGTGTGTGTGTGTGTGTGTGTGTGTGTGTGTGTACGCCATCTTCCTCCCCCTCCTCCTCCTCCTCCGTGCCTTTATTATCATTGTCATCATCAACAATTTGTCTCCGGCACAGAACAAGACAGGCATAGTAAGGAAACTAGATGATGTTAACGCTCTCTCTCTCTCTCTCTCTCTCTCTCTCTCTCTCTCTCTCTCTCTCTCTCTCTCTCTCTCTCTCTCTCTCCTTTTATAGTTCTCACAATAAAAACATCGGAAACGAGAATAAATATAAACGAAATCTTTGTCTGATCTCTCTTCCCATGTTCTATTCTCTCTCTCTCTCTCTCTCTCTCTCTCTCTCTCTCTCTCTCTCTCTCTCTCTCTCTCTCTCTCTCTCTCTCTCTCTCTCTCTCTCTCTCTCTATCTCTCTATTCTTTCTTTTTCTTTCTCTCCCTTTCTTTTCTTTTTCCGTCTCATTCCTGCTTCTTTTCTTCTCTTCATTCTCTTTTTCTCAACTTCCTTCCTTTCCTTCTTCTTCATTCTTTCACACCCTTTCATTGTTTTTTTTTTCATTTCCACACCACCTTCTTCCTTTCTTTGCCTTCTTTTCACCTCCTTCCTTACAAAAGCAATCGCCATCATCGCTCCATCCACTTGCCTCTTGCTTCTTGTTCGTCGTCCTTCCTCTTCCTGCGTCTCCTTCTTCACCTGTCTCTTAGATCCCCATCAGGTTAGATCGGCTGTGTCCGCATCTTCTTTCTGTCTTTATCACCAGTCAGTCCACCAGTCCGTTTATTTGTCTGGCGGTTCATGGTCGTGCATCTGTGTCTGTGGACCTGTCTGGCGCTCAGTGTAGTATCTGCCCACCTAGTTTTTCTTCCCAGACATGACAAGAAAGCTGGACAAGAAAGCTCGCCAAAAGTTAACGTGATGTTTATTGGAGCAAAAGAAAAATATGAAATCGAGAAGAGAAAATTAGCTTATTTTCGTTTAAAAAAAAAATGTTTTGTTTAATGTTTGGGTGGTTTGTAAATATTTTCTTGTTTTATATTTGTTTGACTATCTTTACTGTGTTTTAGTTTATTTTTTGTTAATTTAATGTTTCCTCCTATTTCTTGATTAATATATTGTTATTTCATTTTTGCTTTATTAATTTTATGTTTGAGTTTTTTTTTATACCATGTGGGTTTTTCACGGGAATTTATGGGCTAAAGGGGTACTTTTTGGGGTACCTCCTATCTCAAAGCTCACCCGCTAGGAAACCGTTGCCCCGAGTGAGGAAGCCCAACCTACACTCGGACCGTGGACAGGATTCGAACCCATGCGTTTGAAGACCCCTCAGACCCCAAAGCACGCATGGTTCCACTGTACCACGACTTTTGTTATTCTGTATCTCTGTCTTCCTGTACTACCGTTTGAGTATGGCTAATGTCCTCACTGGCTGGCTGGCTGGCTGGCTGCTCTATCTTCCTGTCTCTCTATGTGAATGTGGCTGGGTTCTCACTGGTTGGCTGTCTGGTTAGCTGGCTTGGGATGGTTGCAATGAACAGACAGCCAACAGAAGTCAAGGAAGATTGTTAAAGAAGGCTATTTGTGCTGTATTGAAATCCTATAAGCTGGTGGTTATTATTATGCTTGTGTATTCTGGTCTAACTGCCTTTCCAAATGTCTCCTTCTGGTAATCCACCTCTGTCTTGATCTACTGAGTGTGTACTTGACCGTATGTACATCCTGCTTGCTGCCTACGTGCTAACCTGAATCCCTGCTTGTTGCTTATCTGTTTATTTGGTTCCCTTCATATCTGACTGCTTGCTTACCTGCCTTGACATCTTTTCCCTGTTTTATTATGTATGTGATCGTCCGTCAGTGTGTGTTTTCCCTCGCCTGATGTGTGTTAGAAAATAAGTCTGTTCGCCGTATATAAAAACATGAGCAGTGGTAAAAATATGTTTAGGTTTCTTTCATAATAGAATGATGGGAAGAAGTGAACAAGTGCAATTTTCTATTCTTCTCTCTTCCTGTATATAAAAATGGAATGAAGAATCTATGAAAAAACTGGGACGGCTGTGTGTGTGTGTGTGTGTGTGTGTGTGTGTGTGTGTGTGTGTGTGTGTGTGTGTGTGTGTGTGTGCGTGCGTGCGTGAGTGCTTGTGGTGGGCCCTTCATAGCGTCAGTCACGGGTGGTGGCCAATGCAAGACCTGCCGATTGCAGCCTTTCAACCAATGTTTTTTCAATTACAACCCTACCTTTCCGCCAAACATTCTTTCTGTCTCTCTGTTTCTCTGTATGTATGTATGTATGTATGTATGTTAAATTGTCCATTCTCTCTCTCTCTCTCTCTCTCTCTCTCTCTCTCTCTCTCTCTCTCTCTCTCTCTCTCTCTCTAATAAAAACAATATGAGAGATAAATAGATAGGTACACAGGTATATAGATAGATAGATAGATAGATAGATAGATAGATAGATAGATAGATAGATAGTGAGAGAGAGAGAGAGAGAGAGAGAGAGAGAGAGAGAGAGAGAGAGAGAGAGAGAGAGAGAGAGAGAGAGAGAGAGAGAGAGTTCGTGCTAGACAGAGCCCAAGTCCAAACCACGGAGACCGAGACACACCAATAAGCTGATAAGTAACACCTGTCTCATCCTCATTAAGCTTTGGCAGGTCTCGCTAACCCCTCCTGGTGCAATCATCCCTCATATCTTACGCCTTCACCTTTCCTTCCACCGTCCTCCTCTCCCGCCTCTCCCTCCAAACTCTGACTATCTCATGCAAACTTCCACACAAAAACTGAC
The DNA here is from genome assembly GCF_017591435.1 of Portunus trituberculatus. Classification (NCBI taxonomy): domain Eukaryota; kingdom Metazoa; phylum Arthropoda; class Malacostraca; order Decapoda; family Portunidae; genus Portunus; species Portunus trituberculatus. The sequence goes on from NC_059270.1 coordinate 4,761,666, forward strand.
TTTCGCAAAACCTGTGAGGAGATAAGCGGGTGGCCGGACAGGACTCTGGTATCATCTGGCTGTGCATTCATAATTCACGCTAATGTTTCACAGGCTCCTGGAAGCATAAAAGAGAGAGAGAGAGAGAGAGAGAGAGAGAGAGAGAGAGAGAGAGAGAGAGAGAGAGAGAGAGAGAGACTGCTACTTTTATAAAGGTGACAATGAACGTTTTTTTTTTAATTAGAAATTGCTTTTTTTAATCTTAATTCTTTCTCTCTTGTGCATAAGATACATACTATTAATAATGATTTTATTACGACTACTACTACTACTACTACTACTACTACTACTACTACTACTACTACTACTACTACTACTACTACTACTACTACTACTACTACTACTACTACTACTACTACTACTACTACCTCTTTCAGCGTTACGGTGTGTGTGTGTGTGTGTGTGTGTGTGTGTGTGTGTGTGTGTGTGTGTGTGTGTGTGTGTGTGTGTGTGTGTGTGTGTGTGTGTGTTTGTGTTTGTGTTTCTGGTTGTCAGTGTTTTCTTACCCGATTCAATTATTATTCTGTCTGCATATGTGCATGACAGGTGTGTGTGTGTGTGTGTGTGTGTGTGTGTGTGTGTGTGTGTGTGTGTGTGTGTGTGTGTGTGTGTGTGTGTGTGTGTGTGTGTGTGTGTGTGTGTGTGTGTGTGTGTGTGTGTGTCTCTGCTTCTTTGTTGTTTCGTGTGTGTGTGTGTGTGTGTGTGTGTGTGTGTGTGTGTGTGTGTGTGTGTGTGTGTGTGTGTGTGTGTGTGTGTGTGTGTGTGTGTGTGTGTGTGTGTGTGTGAATGTATGTGTGTGTGTGTTTGTGCAGGGGTGCACAAGCACCATTAGTGATGATAAAAACTCTAGTAGTGTTCACATTGAATATCAATTGCTCTCTCTCTCTCTCTCTCTCTCTCTCTCTCTCTCTCTCTCTCTCTCTCTCTCTCTCTCTCTCTCTCTCTCTCTCTCTCTCTCTCTCTCTCTCTCTCTCTCTCTCTCTCTCTCCTTCCTCTAAACTATTCACCTCTCCTTCCACCGCCTCTCTCCCTCCTTTTGCTTCCCTGTCCCGTCTACCCTTGCTCTCCGCCTCTTAACACCTGTGCCGGGGGGGGGGGATAAGGAAGGCGCTGTACCTGAGCATATTAACCTGAACTCTGTCACCACCTCCAGCATACATAGATGGTAATTCAGGCGAGATGCGTCCCTGCACCTTCTCCTGAATATTAAACGAGAGAGAGAGAGAGAGAGAGAGAGAGAGAGAGAGAGAGAGAGAGAGAGAGAGAGAGAGAGAGAGAGAGAGAGAGAGAGAGAGAGAGATAATCAGTCAGTCAGCGAGTCAGTTAATGAGTGAACCAGTGAGTGAGTTAGTGAGTTAAGGAGGTAGTGAGTGAATCATTTAGTCAGTCACTCATTCAGTCAAACAGCAAGCCAATGTGTGAATAGGTAAATCAGAGAATGAGTGAGAGAGTGAGTGTCAGTGAGTGAGGGAGTGAGTGTCAGTCGGTCAGTGAGTGAGTGAGTGAGGTAGGCAGTGAGCCAATCTGAGTCAGTTATTTCGTGAGTCGGTGAAGAACAAACGCTTCACATGTTGCCCTTGTAGTTATATTTATGATGAACTATTCTACATAATTTGAAATGGGAGGAAAAGATACAGAATAGGAAAAAAAAACATTTATTTTCACCTTTAAGTCAAAAAGTGAGTAGTGTAGCGTGTTAGGAATGGGCAGTACTAACTCTCATTACTCTATTTTTTTTTCCCGTGCAGTTTTTGTTTAATTAGAAAAATTTTATCATAATGCAACAAATTAACTAAAAGCGAAGATGGAAGAGGAGAGAAAAGATGAAGAAGAAGAAGAAGAGGCCGAGTAGAAGCAGTGTAGAAGAAGGAAAGATGCAGATTTAAAGAATGAAAGTGCAAATATGTGGATAAATAGAGATGACAGTAATAATAATAATAGTAATAATAACAATATGCATAACAACGATTAAAAAACAGCACAATAACAATAATAGCAACAAGAACAGTATCAACAACAACAACAGTAATGATAATAATAAAATAATAATAATAATAATAATAATAATAATAACAATACACCTCTAGACACCAGCCATCCTCCTGAAAGGGTATTAGCCAAAACAGAGCACACACACATGCATACATTCATAATACTTCCCTCGCCTCACTTGCCCCAGGGCAGCAGGAGGGAGGAGGGAACAACATGCACGAGGGTCACTTGTTGAACACATCAGCCACCTTCCGCATCAGGTGACCGTAGATGAGGAGTTAGTCAGCTGTTGATGGTGGTGGTGGTGACCGTGGTGATGGTAGTGTTCGTGAAAGCCACAACAACTACAAAACTGGTGATACTACTACTACTACTACTACTACTACTACTACTACTACTACTACTACTACTTCTTCTATTTATGTTTATATTTCTATATTTATTTTTACTTCTTCTATTTCTACTTGTATTACTACTACTACTACTACTACTACTACTACTACTACTACTACTACTACTACTACTACTACTACTACTTCTTCTTCTTCTTCTTCTTCTTCTTCTTCTTCTTCTTCTTCTTCTTCTTCTTCTTCTTCTTCTTCTTCTTCTTCTTCTTCTTCTTCTTCTTCTTCTTCTTCTTCTTCTCTACTACTACTACTACTACTACTACTACTACTACTACTACTACTACTACTACTACTACTACAACTACCACCACCATTTCTACTACTACTACTGCTACTACTACTACTACTACTACTACTACAACCTTACATGCAATACAAGATACCCACTGAAAACAAAGCACAAATTCCTCACACCTAGTTGCTCTAACGTAAAACATCTTTAAACATCAACACAAGATGAATATTCTATACCATGATCTCAAAAGGAATAGAAATAAAGCCGCTGGTAAGTTAAACCAACCTGCAAATTGGCCACAAAGGAAACTATGAATACACATAGGCAAAAGTGTAAGTGAATAGTCATACGTGAGGATGAGTCAAGGGAGAAGCCAACGAGGAGGGAAGCAGACAAGTTGAGTCTGAAGTTTTGGGGGAAGTTTGTGAAAGCAGCGGCGTGGAAGTTGTGTTAGGAACTGCTCATGACGGGACGGCGAAAATACGATATTTGGGGAAGGATTAAGATGTCTGGCAGGCCCTCTCTCTCTCTCTCTCTCTCTCTCTCTCTCTCTCTCTCTCTCTCATTCATCATTTTCCATCATATATATAATCAATTTTCTTGTTATTCCTTCTATATTCTATCCTTTTATTTGTATCTGTCGAGTATTCCTCCTCTTTCTATTCCATTTTCCTCTATCCCTCTCTATTTTCGTTATAGACACACTAAACTATCTGTCATTCCATCTACATCTCATTTTTCTGTGTCTGTCTGCCTCTCTTTGTCCTTTCTTCTCTATCCCTTTCACTTAATTTTTTTTCTCTCTTACTTTCATATCTTAGCCCACTTACCTGGTTGCATTGCTTTGTACCCAACCCGCCTGGCCAACCTGTCACCTAGTATTCCTTGATTTATACGTGTTAATTTTGTGAATCTACTGGTATGAATTTCTCGCGATTTTATAAATAGTCTACATCTTACGTGTGTGTGTGTGTGTGTGTGTGTGTGTGTGTGTGTGTGTGTGTGTGTGTGTGTGTGTGTGTGTGTGTGTGTGTGTGTGTGTGTGTGTGTTGATGTGTTTATGGTGGTGGTTGTTGGATAGTTCTCTCTCTCTCTCTCTCTCTCTCTCTCTCTCTCTCTCTCTCTCTCTCTCTCTCTCTCTCTCTCTCTCTCTCTCTCTCTCTCTCTCTCTCTCTCTCTCTCTCTCTCTCTCTTACTGGTTTCTTTTCATCTTTTCATTCTTTTCTTTCTTTCAGGATCTTTCTCTTCCTTGTCGTGCCCTTGTCTTTCCTATATTGACGTCCAACTCTTCTTTTCTTCTTTATCCCTACTCTCTCTCTCTCTCTCTCTCTCTCTCTCTCTCTCTCTCTCTCTCTCTCTCTCTCTCTCTCTCTCTCTCTCTCTGTTTTTCGATATTTGCATATAAAGTAATAATATTTTCTCGTAACATATGTTGGTTTTTGGTGGAAAGTGGTTAGGCAGGAGGAGGAGGAGGAGGAGGAGGAGGAGGAGGAGGAGGAGGAGGAGGAGGAGGAAGACATTTTGGTCAGCGGCGTGGATGGAAAATGTTTACTTGAATCGCTGAAGAAGGGAACGAAAGTATATAGGTGAGGAAATATAATGTAATGGCCTTGAGAACGTTGCCACTCAGAAGTGTGTGTGTGTGTGTGTGTGTGTGTGTGTGTGTGTGTGTGTGTGTGTGTGCATCCGTGGGAGTTGCAAATTTACCTTAAAAATCTGTTAAATCTAGCTGAAAATGCTGGAAAAAACAACTTCACTTTTTTTCCTAAGTCTGTTTAGTCTAATTATTTTTTTTTAAAGTTGTTGGAACATGTAAGTGGAAATAGTGACGACAATGATGAAAAAAATAAATTGCTGTAATAGTTTCCCTTATGTAATATAGCTAATCTATGTTAAATATTGTATCGAGGCTGTGAAAGTGCTGACTCCAAATGTTCATCAAATGGTAAATAGAAAAGTTTCTCGCACTTACGATAGAATTCCTACTTTGAACAAAATACAAAGAAAATAATAATATAAATAACAAAAAGAGAATTGACTTTATAAGAGACAATGCCACAAAGTTTACGTTGTAGTGCAAAGAATAAAGTATACTGGACACATTCAGATCCACGAACAAAAGTACAGAAAAGAGATAGAAGCAAATAGAGAACCTTTTGGCAGAACGACAGACAGAACGAACCTAGTGGCTTGTAAATTCAATAAAATATTAACCATAAAAAAAAGAAACTAGGAGAGAAGTGACGCTGTGATCCGTTGTGATTATTATTATCATTATTATTATTATTATTTTTATTATTATTATTATCATCTTCATTATTATTATCATTGTTATTATTTCTTATTGTTATTATTGCTATTGTTATCATTATTATTCAGTTATACGCTCGGTTTCATTAGTCTGTCAGTGAAGGACATTGGGTTTGGCATTTGTGAACCTTTACCCTACGTGGACACTCTTCCAACCTCTCTCTAACTGTGGCCAGGTTTCTACAGCATGTGTATGGAGACCTCGTGATCTCCAAAACGCGCTGGGTCCCATTGCACCATGGCGCCGCCCTAAAGGAAGTTCAAGGAAAGAAGCTGACAAAATAGATAGATGGGATAGAATGATAACAATAGATAGATGGATTTGGAGGTAGATTGATAGCGAAGACAGATGGATGAATAGATAAATATATAGATAAATAGGTGAATAGATAGACAAAGATAAATAGATTGATAGATAGAAAGACATAAATAGATAGTTGGATGATATATATATATATATATATATATATATATATATATATATATATATATATATATATATATATATATATAGATAGATAGATAGATAGATAGATAGATAGATAGATAGATAGATAGATAGATAGATAGATAGATAGATAGATAGATAGATAGATAGATAGATAGATAGATAGAGAGATGGATGGATAAATTCTTCGGAAACTTCTTTTCTTGCAATTCTATGCATTACCAATCACTTATTTTCTTCGCTTTATTTGAAGAGGAGATACTTGGGTCGACACGGCAACATGTGACAGGTAATTGATTTCGTGGAAAGACTCACAATAACACTGACATTTTGTAAGACTCCCTGTCACTGGGAACAAGTCTCTTGCGTGTTTGGGAAGCTAGTGTTGTGTGTGACGAGGCTCATGTCTCGCCAAACAAGTTCACGCTTCAGGTTGGAAGACCTTGGAAGCATCTTGTTCCTATACTTCAAGCCTGATTAATGAAAGAAAGCTGGCAGCTTGAGTAGACTGTAGAAAGTTTTCTTGGCTCTCAGTGACAGAATGGATGCCAAGGATACCAAGTGTTGATGCTGTAGAACTCAGATGGTTAATGAATCAGACTAGAAGCAGATTTTTTTTTCACCTGTCGAATTGTAGTGCTTAGTATTGAGATGGGAGCGGCTTGTTCGTTGGCCAGTTTTACGACCTAACCAGTACAGAAGAAATTATTTTAAAATTGACTGTCACTGCCCTGGCTTCTTGTTAAACTAGCTACTTGAATTTTGTGAATGTAATAAATAGATTGAGAGAATTCATGAACACTAGTGTAATTCCAAACAACAACATTATTCCTTGTAAGATAACGATAGACTTGATTCGTGCCATGGCTGTCTAAAAGCAAGTTCGTTTTATTTTCTACAGCATCAGTGTACCTCTTGCTTTCCATATCATCCTCTGCTATCATCGTTAGTGCCAGCGTCTCAACTATTTCTGAGCATCCGTCATGATCCACTTACGTCATTTCATATTGGGATTTCACATTTGCTATCTTTCCATTTAGAATTCTTACTCTTTATAAACTCTAAAACTTCCAAAATTATCTTATCAGCAACAGCAACAGCAACACACACACACACACACACACACATATATAATATAAAAAAAAGAGTGGGAGGCAGGAAAAATGTGTGGAATGCTAGGTGTGTTGCCAGGGCTGTGAGAAATAGGAGTGAAGTGGAGACGCCGACCTTAAGGTGAAGGACGAACTGCTTTCATGTGCTACTGGGAAAGTGAGGAGGCGCAGGAAAATAAAAGAAAGGCCTACTGAAACGCGTGTGTGTGTGCATTTGCTTGTCAATCTAGCATGAAGTGTTGACATCATCCCTGGCAGGGCAGCGCAGTCCAGTGCTGTGCGTGGGTAGGCTAGCCGTGAACACCTGTGCCCTTCCCTCACGCCCGTCTGTCTGTCTGCGTGTGTCTGTCAGGCCGTCAGCGTGCTGGGTTCTGGTTGGGTGCACGCCTCGTCCCACGCCGCTTTGTTTCTTGATCTACCTGTGTGGTTTGTCTTCGTCCCGCTGGCAGGAAGTTGGCGCCTTGTAACAGTGATTCTTTGTATTGCAGGTGAGTCGTGACGCCGCCG
>NC_059270.1:4776215-4788715 GCF_017591435.1 Portunus trituberculatus
CCCTCAGGAAAATTTGTATAAACTTGTATGAAAATGAAAAATTATTGTACACATATCTCTACAATGAGACGTAATCTGGAAAGAACTATTATTATATGAATGAGAAAACAGGAATATATTGAAGGAAATGGAAGAAAATGGAAAAGAATGGGTGTGATGAGAGAGAGAGAGAGAGAGAGAGAGAGAGAGAGAGAAAGCCCTTATTCTGAAACACTTCAGCGCAGCACCTTCACTATTTTCACAGAGCTCTAGTTGAAGTGACACGAATTTTTAAGGATGTTTTTGTAATTCTAGTGACATGTTAACAAGTTTTCTTCATTATCAACAGGAGAGAGAGAGAGAGAGAGAGAGAGAGAGAGAGAGAGAGAGAGAGAGAGAGAGAGAGAGAGAGTGAGTAATGTAGTGGTATTGTGATATGTTACCGGCTTTGGGTTAGTGTGCAGGGTAACATTATGTCGTGACGGTGACATAGTATGATGAGCAGCGTGCATTGTACCGCGCTGACGGGAGGCGTGGGGAAGGCAGCGGGGCGGGAAGACCAGAGAATAAGCGGGAGGATGTAGTGTAGTCCTTGGATCCTCCTTACGCCATGGTATGTATTTCGGCAGTCGGGTTTTCATGGGTGTGTTTTTAAATGATGAAGAGTCCTTGTTAAACTGTCATTAGCAATCAGGAACGCACCCTTGAAAACTTGACCAACTTTCTCTTCAGATAAAGCGATGAGAGGTTTAGAAAAATGTCTTTCCTGGTTATCTTCGCTTGCCCTTTCCTTTGCATTGTCTTTCTAAGTGGGTGGTTATTCTTCCTATCGCATTTTGCTTTATTTGTATTCGGCTTTCGTATGTAGGAGTGGAGATAGTCAGTGGAGATCTTGACAATGTTAAAGAGAAGTTTCAATTGAAAATATTTGTCTTTTAATTTCTGATGAACACTTTGGAGTCAGTTTGTGAATCGGCACCTGAGTGAACCTTTTTATTTTTCTTATAGTTGCGCTGTTCTTTGTCCGTGGCTCTTTTAATTGTGCTGCCCTCTGTCCGTGGCTCTTATAATTGTGCTGCTCTTCGTCCGTGGCTCTCCTACACGAAATAAAATGTACTATAGCGACACAGTTATGGTGTGTTATAGCGTATAATAGCCGCGGTAAACACAGACGAAAATCTCCACCCACTTGATGAGATTATACTTGACTTCCACCAATCACGTTAATTCCCACTGATCGCCACAATATAACCCTGCGCTATAGTATCGTAACTTTTATTTGGCGTTTATTTGCAGTTTCATTCCTTAACCCCTTCAGTACCATAACGCGTTTCCATATTCCTTGTGCTTACTATTTATTGATTTTTATACAGCTTCAGAAACTTATGTAGGGGACTTAGATAGTGAAGACTGTGGCTATTAATCTGACCTCCATAGACCCTTCCTAATGTCAATGAAATGGTTTAAAATGGTCTAATCGTACGCAGATCTCAAGGTAAAAATATGTCTCAGTATTGAGGGCATTTAATTGTCTGTTTCTTAATGCAAAATTTATTCAGCTGTCCTTTATCTATTTTACTTTATTTTGATGTATTTTTGATGTAGAAGTGCAGAGGTGACTGAATAGCAGAGGAATTCAAGGAGGGGATGGAGAGCAGCATCTGGACACCCTTGACATGTTGGCTTAGGGTAGTGGTATTCATTGCACGACTCAGCTCTCGACCAGCCAGTTTACAGCTTAAGGGAAACCATAATAGGAATGGTGATTATAATGGTTATGATATCAATAAATCCGAGTTTGGCCTAATTTCGGGTAATTGTGGCTATTTCTCTCTCAGTTAATGTGTTTCATCTAAAGTGGCCTCCTTTGTAGATTACATGCTGTCGGTTGTCGTATTCTGGGGGATGTGAGAGATGCAGTTTAGTATCAGGTGAAAACTAGAAGCGGCTTTGGAAACTGTGACATTGTGTGGAATACCAGGTGTGGCGGGAGAAAATACGTGTGATATGGGAAAGTATAGCTTGGCGTAGGAAGACTGAGATGTTGGCGTATGTGTGGCGTGGGGAAGCTTGGTAAAATAAAAGCATGGCATGTGATATTGGGTTTAATGTTGATGAGCAGAAGGTGCTACATGTGAAAGGAAAGAAAAAAAGGGTGTTGCAACGTCATAGAAAAAAAGTTTGAGGTAGTTTGACCACAAAATATGGTTTGACTTTTTAAGAAACTAGAGAGTGGCGTTGAAAAATACGGCATAATTTGAGTAGGAAACATGACGTGCAAAGAAAAAAAAGCAAAAATGTGGCTAGGAAAAATATGAATTGGCTTCGGAAACACAAAAACTAAACTGTCATGTAAAAAAAAAAAAAAATGTTAATTAATTAGCATTAAAAATAAAAAGGCAAAGAAAACGGAAAGAAATATGACGTCGTGTGGCAGGTAAGACTAAATTGAGGCGCTTATAAATATAGAAAAACAGGATGTAACACAAATACCACTGTTGGAATCACGGAATAGCGCTGCACGGGATAACAACCTGGCGTGTGGATAGTATGGCGTAGTGTGCCGCGGGAAGATAATGCTCCAGTGTCGCATTTCAAGACGTGCTGAGGCTTTGTGGCGCTAAACGAGGCGTGTGGCGGGGGAGGAAGGATCGTGGAGGGGGATGAGGGTGGAGAAGAAGGAACAGGAGGAGATGAGGGAGAAGGGGAGGGAAAGGAAAGGGCTAGAATGAGATGTGGCATGCGACTCCGGTGGAATGAAGAGAGGGATACGTAAGATGTAAGAAATGTGGTGGTGGTAGTGGTGGTAGTGGTGGTGGTGGTGGAAGGTAGAGTTTAGATGGAGGAGATGCTGTGGCAGAGGCGGTGTTAAGAACATTGCAGGGTTGTGGTGAGTGCAGAAATTGTGAAGAAGGATGGACTAGTGGTGGTGGTGGTGGTGGTGGTAAATCCAGAAGAAGTCGCAGTGGGTGTTCGACCGCACATAAAGACACATTAGCATATCCATTACAGCGGGCCGGTCGTGTGCTGCTGGCGGTGGCGAGGCAGCGGCGCGGCGGGAACGATTTATTGAGAGTAGTGGTGGGTTATATTTATGGCCGTCGATCTAGCGTTTTTCCGCCTTCCCCGAGGACCGACACAGTGCTTTTGGCGGCTGTTTATTACGTGCGGCTGCGATTTTATAGAGCAAGGTAGTCTCCGTCTCCATCTGGCAGGGGATTTTATGTGGTGGGACGCGATCTCTACAATAAACTCGAGGACAATTTGATGGGCGATAAAAGTTGCGTGAGAGACGATGAAGAGGTGATGCTGCGGTGGCTGGCAAAGGCGTGTTGAGCTGCGAAACAATACGTCAATTACTCTGCATTTTGAACGATGTAATGGACAAGGTAGAGATTAAGAAGCAAAACTTACATGGTGTGACGTTGAAGTGATGGTAAGACTGCGGGAAGAGACGTGTTGAGCTATGAACCAATGCAACAATTACCTACAATGTTATTTTGAGCAATCTATTGAGCAGTTTAAAAGTTTAAGGGTACAAAAATGCCGAAGGTGATGAAGATGGTCCTGAAACGGCTCGAAGTGGCGTGTAATCTACGTACCAGTTTCTAAAGGCATAAATAAAGGTTGAATAGCTGAAAATTGCTTGGGAGAAGTTGAAGAGGCAATCCTAACGCCAACGAAGAAACATGTAATCTATGTAACATTACCGAAGTTTTTGTCCATTGTCAGTGATGTACTAGGGTATGTAGTGAAGGTTTAAGAGAGGTGTTGAAAAGACGTGTCGCATAACTGCCTATAAAGCCTGTGCATGCGTGAGTTAATTGGTGCTTAGCGGGTATCACGGCGCGTCATCTGGTCTTGGGAGTGACTAACAGACTGGTGGCGGAATTATGTAATGACTCAGGAGGCTCGAGAAGAGGCGGGGCATTAAGTGGTACGAGGTGGATGTTAAACGTTCATGCAGGTATGAGTAATTAATATCAGGTATCACAGCCACTCCCAGGTGATTAACCCTTGACTGCTGTGGTTTCTGTGGGACTCTCGTGCGAGGCTGGAGTGTGAGAGGACTTGGAGTTATGTGGATGAGGGGAGGAAGAGTCTGAATTATGTCTTTTAAATTCGATATTGTACTATTTTCAAATAAGAGAAGCGCTGGCAAAGGAGAACAAAATACGTACATATAAAGACTGTTGAGTTGCCAGCCCTAAAAGATGAGGACAAACCATAAAGGATTAACCAAAACTAATAAAATTAATACAGTAAATAGAAGGACTCGCCACGCCGGATCTGAAGTGAATCTGACTCTTAACCCTTCAATACAAGGAAGGATATTTAACTAGAGTTTTAGGTGTGGTTAGACGATTTTATTTACATTAGAAAGGGTCTATGGAGCTCAGAATATTACTGGCTAGAGTCTTCACTATTTCAATCCCAACGTAACTTTCTGAAGCTGTTTAAAATCGCCAAATAGTAAGCAGAATGAAAATGAAATCGCGTCCTGGTACTGAAGGAGTTAAACACTCATCCCACTCATGACGTTGCATATAATGAAATATGTTGTATTGACACTACTGAAAGAAACCAATGAGAGAAGAAAAAGAGTGGTCGTATACTTCAAATCTTTTAATATTTGTATTTATGCTTTTCCTCATTAACCTCTTGAGTACCATGACGCGTTTTCCTATTCATTCTGCTTCCTATTTGGTGATTTTACAAAGCTTCAGGAATTTATGAGGGGATTGAAATAGTGAATTCTCTGCCCACTAATCTTCTGATCTCCATAGAAACTTCCTAATGTCAATAAAATCGTCTTATCATACTCAAAAGCTCAAGAAAAAATGCGTCTCAGTAATGAAGGGGCTAAAATCTAGATAACCAAAGATATATTATATGTCCATTATGAGAGAAACCATTGACAGAGAAAAAAAATAATAAATCGAATACTTGAAATCTAATACATATAGTTCTGCTTTTCCTCATTAAAACCAAGATTACTGAATAGAAATTACAGGTGTCATATGTCAGGCAACCATGAGCGAGAGGGTCGAGAAAAGGTAGATGACAAAGTGGCGTAATACTGTAAGGAATGACATAGTGTCCTCTGAAATAGCTTAATAAATAGGGTTAGGATAGATTCTCGGGATAGGAAAATTAATTACTGTTTGGGTGACGGCAGCTGCAATGGGCGAGGCGGGGTGTAATGAGTTTAAAGGGGTGCAATACGGAGATGGCAGCGTGGTGGTGGTGGTGGAAGATTTACGGCGTGTGGGGGTGATTGGTGTGGTGAGCGGGATGGTGACCTGATGGATGTGACCACGATGTAAGGGATTTAGCCGCGAAATATTGGTGACGGTGTTGAATCTGCTTACGCTTCGGTGTAAATCAACGTGTTAATGGTGAACAGTTGTCTGGGTATTGGTGGAAGGAGGAACGGAGAGCGGATGATTATATGGAGAGATGAGACAAGAGTTATAGTTCTAAAAGACTTCGATCTCTCACTGGGATTAATTTTTCAAGGCAGGAGAAAGGGAGGGAGACAAGAGGAGAGAAATAGGATAGCAGGGAGGGAAGAAGAGCATTTTTTCTCATTTTTCTCGTTTAAAGGGAGAGAGAGAGAGAAAGAGAGAGAGAGACCCAACGACCCAGAAAAAAAATCAAGAAGGGAACAGAGATAAAACAAATAAACGAGCTCTATAATCGCCTGAATGACGATTTGAAAAAGCCTTGCCTGGACTGACAGAGATTATCAGTCCTGACGAAACGAGAAGAAAGATTAGTACGCCGCGTTACTAAAGCCTTATTAACGCCCTATCTGTCCTTACCTGTGATTGCTTACCTGGGCACACGTGACAGAATGAGTACGAAGTAAGAGGAGGAAGACAAAGAAGAAAACTACGACGAGGAGGGAGAAGTTGCAAGGAATTGAGGATAATTAAGATGTTTGGGGCAATGAATGAAAGGGAAAAAGAAGGGCTAGAAGAAGGAAGCACGGGATGGCACGGAGGGAAGGAAGGAAGGAAGGAGGGAAGGAGGGAGGAAGGTGGAAGGAATTATTGGCGTCGCTGGAGGGATGAACGGTCAGACGGACAAAAGAGATTGGAGAAAGGAGAGGAAAAAATATGGGAAATTGATGCCGAGCGAATGAAAATGAAGGAGGGAAGGAGGAGAATGCCGTGAGGGGAGAGGGGAGAGAAGTGAGAGAAGTCAAGAAGAGGGAGTGGGAGAGAGAAGGTGGGAGGGGAAGAGGTAAGGGAATTATAGAGGGAGATGGGAGCGGGTAGAAGAGAAGAGGAGATACTCAAAGAAAGGGAAGAAAGAAGGTGAGTAGGAAGAAATGAGAGGACATAAGAGAGAAAAGAGAGAAAAATGAAATGGCAGAGAGAAAAAGGAGATAAGAGAAAGTGAAAACAAGAGGCAGGGTACCAAGGAGGGAGGAAAGAAGGAAGAAAAAACTTTAAAGAATATTAAGAAAAGGAGAAAGGTCGCATAAAGAGGAAAAAGGCTGTTTTGGAAGGAAAGAAGTAAGACAGCAGGGAATGAATAAGGAAGGAAGGAGGAAGGAATGAAAGAAGGAAGAAATGAATGAATGAAGGAAGGAAGGAAGGTTAAAAATAGGGTAAGTAGAGGAGGTGGAAGGGCACAGGATTCACAGATGGCCACAGTAATCATTAAACGTGTCAAAATATAATAGTCCAATGTGTCACAATGTAAAACTCTCTTTTATGAGGCACTGTGTAATGATACGTGAAAGCCGATAATCTGAATCGAGTGTTAGAGCCTTGAATAGATCAGGAAGCGGGGGAGGCGGTAAGGTGAACAGATTAACACATTCAAAATTACTAAAACTTTCTTTTAAGAGCTACTGTGCATTGATAATTGAAAGCCGCTTATCTAAATCAAGTGTTGGAACCGTGAATAGATCAGTAAGTGGGGAAGGCGGTGAGATGAACAGATTAACACATTCAAGATCGTTTCAGCTCTCATTTAAGAGGTACTGTGCTTTGATACTTGAAAGCCGCTAATCTGAATCAAGTGTTGGAACCGTGAATAGATCAGTAAGTGGGGAGGCGGTGAGATGAACAGATCAACACATTCAAGATCGTTTAAACATTCTTTAGGAGGTACTGTGCATTGACACTTGAAAGCCGCTAATCTGAATCAAGTGTTAGAGCCGTGAATAGATCAGTGTGTGGGAAGGCGATGAGGGGAACAGATTACCACACTCAAAATTACATTATTGGCTTGATTGTTATAGATTCATAACTTGTAAAACTCCTTAACTTATTTTTTTCCCCATTACAACATCCCCTTTCCGACCACAGAATTCTAGAGTAGTGGGTGAAAGGAACGGACACAGTAAGTAGGTTGTTATAAAAAGGCGCGTTGTTATGGAACATTAACCCCTTCAAATACTGGGACACATTTTTACCTTGATATTTGTGTGCGATAAGACCATTTTATTGACATTAGGAAGGAGTTGTGGAGATTAGAAGATTAATGGCTACAGTCTTCACTAGCTTAATCCCCCACATAAGTTTTTAAAGCTGTATAAAATTACCGGATAGTAAAACAGAATCAGTATGGAAACACGTCATGGTGCTGGAGGGGTTAAAAGACGAGTCACATTTATGGATTGAGATGATGCATGGAAATTGGTGGGGTGTGTTTTATGCTAGTTCTGATTTTTCTCTCTTTTTACAGCCTCCCTTATTTTTCCTCATGTTCTTAAGCTGATCCCTTCCTTCTAACACCATTCCTCAGCATCATCCGTAGATTTATTAGCTTTTCCTTAAAACGTATACTTTTTACAGCTTTTTTTTCCTTTCTGCATTATCGAAATTTCTCCCTCCCTTCTTGTCTCTCTTTTTCTCTCTTACTGACCTTTCTTTCTCCATCCTACTCTTCCCTCCTTCTATCTCTTTGTCTTTCCTTTCGTTATTCTCTCCTTCGTGTTTTCTTCAAGCTTCATGCGAAAAAAATTATCATATAGATGGTGTAATTACGCGTCGTAAATGTATTTTGTTTGTTTTTTCCTCATTTAAGGAGAGAGAGAGAGAGAGAGAGAGAGAGAGAGAGAGAGAGAGAGAGAGAGAGAGAGAGAGAGAGAGAGATAGATTCTTTAATTTGCTCCTTTGATAACCGTAGTTTTCTATCAAATTTCATTCATCATTATTACCTGAATCATCATCATCTCCACCCGTACCACCACCACCACTATCATCATCAATCGTTATGAGTCCTGCTCAAGATAAATGCCTTCTTAACTTCAACCTTCAATCTGTCATTCACGAAGACCATTGTAAGGAAGCTACGGGCCGTGGCTGGAGATTTAATCACTACCACACCACACTGACTTAGGGCGCAATTCAGTGAAAGAACACGTGTGATCTTATGGGATCTCAGTGTCTCAGTGTTTTTCTATTATGTTTTAGTTCCTTTGATGACTAAAATGTTTACTCCTCTTCACTATGTCGAGGTAACTATGAGAGGTTCCACGGTTCTTCTCAAACTGCGTATTCTCACATATTTTAAAAGGTTGTATTGAAAGTTACTGTTTTCCAAAGATATATTCATGACTTCAGTGTTATTTAGTATGGCAAGGCAGCTCTGAGAGGTTTCACGTAACGCAACTCCTTCACTGTCTCACTCGATTACCTCCAATAATTTATTAAAGTTGATGTTTTCAAGATTTTCGCGATGTTATTAATGGTTTGAAGAGAATTGTGAGTCACTATTGAGAATAACGACGATGAAAACGCGATCAGTCATGTCTCTGGTCTTTGAAAGTAGTTTTGATGAGAAAGGAAAGCGTTTTAAAATACGGGCTCGCGATATTAATGCTGAGTCAATAGGAAGCATTTAAAGATTAGATAAGTTTGTAGAGAGGGATGATGGATAGATAAAGTTTGTTCGCATTATCCGGCGTAGGCCTACTGGCTCTTTGCAGATTCTCCGACATTATGTTCTGATGTAATGAGAGTAGAGAGACCACTACGCTTGTCTTCCTTTCTCACCACTACGCTTGTCTTCCTTTCTGTTTTCACCGTCATTGTTAAGCACTAATGCATAAGTGAACAAATATCTGAACTTCTTTAACTTGTAAACTGTGGAATCTGCTACTTTTTTTATTTTTTTTATACCATGTGGGCTTTTCACGGGAATTTCTGTGCTAAAGGGGGATACTTTTTTGTGTACCTCCTATCTCTAAGCCCACCCGCTAGGAAACCATTGCCCCGAGTGAGGAAGCCCAACATGCACTCGTACCGTGGACAGCATTGGAACCCGTGCGCTTAGAGACCCCTCGCACCCCAAAGCACGCATGGTTCCACTGTACCACGGCGGCACTTGTTTTGTTATATTTTTCCCTTTTTATGAGTTGAACAGTTTTTGAAGAATACAGAACCACTTTCAGAACTCAATTAGCAGAGTTTTAAAGAATTTTTAGTCTTTTTTAGAAGCGACAAGCGGATTTGACTTTCCCCCCCCTTTTTTTTTTTTATCAAGGGGAGATTCCTTGACACATAAGAACATAAGAAAAGAGGGAAGCTGCAAGAGGCCACCAGGTCTATACGAGGCAGTCCCTGTGTGTTTAAAGCTACCTAATTCCATCAATCATCCCCATCCATGAACTTATCTAATCTTCTTCATATGGAAAAAGTGTGAAATATTATGACACCGCGGGCGAGGGATGCATGCTGGCGGTGCTTTATGTCGGCGAGCAGTCGTGCGTTGTGCGTCATTAGTGTGCTATAAAAAAAGAAATCGTACTCATTCTTATCTACACGTCCCCTTCGCGACTGGACCAGAACGAAACGATTTGGGTACTCGTGATGTCGATCTAAGAGATATTGTAATTGATGACACTGGTGGCTATTATTGCTACCTACCTCATCTGAGTGTAACAATGGGATTTTTATTCGATAGTTTATCTCTTACAACAGTGAAGTATTTCAATAGGAAAGAACTCGAAATTTACGGCTCATAAATACTCTTTCGTCTTTACTCCTGCATGAAACACTGACAGATTTTGCATTATATTGTGACTGATTTAATTATAATATTAAAATATTATCACCAGTATACCTAACATGGCAAGTGTAGGTGAACTAACACACACAAATTCTTTAAATGGAACAATTAAGCGGAAATAGTGAAACTTTCCGTTAGCAATGCCAGCGCCACCAACTCTGCCACCAGCTAGTTTGCATGGCGGCAGACACACTCGCTGCCCAACAATGGTTAATACAGTCAGCCACACACTAATGCTTCAGACCTCTCCTCTCCAGTTTGGTAGTCTGCGTCTGTTACTTACCAAGAGGCAATTACTCAGAGAAATTGCTTATTATTTATCTTCACAATAAATATTCTAAAGTTTTCTTTTGTTTAGCTTATTTTATTTTCTCTTCAGCGTTTATTTCTTTGATTTTCTCTGCACTTGCTGTTGTCCTTTTATTAGTGAAAGCAACATTAGGAATAGGAATGATATTTTCTGGACTTACTTTCTCTGTGTGAAAAGCATAACATTCAACATTTCTGAATATTCACAAACTTCTTATTGTTAAGTTGCCTTGCAAAACGCCCGGGGAGAGCTTTGCCCTCCACCACGCGGTAACTGGAAGGCTTAGATACTCAGAGCTGCTACCAGTGTTTCCAGGGATCCAGGGAGTTTCTTTCTTTTTTCTTGTCTGGATATTTAGGAAACAAAGAAATGTACATTGCTTTTACACCCAAGACTGTGATCAGAAGTCGTAATTTTTTTTCTGGAATATGATATTTTAAGAGTCCTGATTACTACCGAGCCGTGACACCATGCTGCTCGTGCGGTTAATTTCCATTGAGTGCAACATTTGATAGTTTCGTGGAGTGCGCAGGGGTCCTCTTGGAAATACTGAATAAAATATGTTTGAGTACTGATAATAACTTGCATTTGAGAGAGAGAGAAATGCGTCCACAGAAATGAGACAAACACTTCACCACACACTACATTGACGAAATAAAAGAACAAATACAACCTTACGTGTCTGTTAACATTCGTGTATCCCACTTAAGTAATATTTTTAGACCAGTATCTTCTGCCCCCTCACTGTTTGCTATCTGTGGTAGTGGTGGTGGTGGTGGTGGTGGTGGTGGTAATGCAGTGATTTTGGCCCAGAAAGGAAACATGGTGTAGTCTTTTACTTCCTACACACAAGCAACCTGGCGCTCATCGTAGGATTTATAGTGCAAGCAAAGGTTTTAATTTTGCCGCTTTACCCTCACTGAGTTTTTAATCTAGCATAGTATTTTTGCCTGTATTTGTGGGTGTTTGTGGAGGGAGGGCAGTAGGAATTGCTCGCCCAGACCCCCAATGCTTATCTTATTTTTCTTTTAATCCCTTCAATACTAAGACGCATTTTTACCATGATTTTTGTGGATGATTAGACGATTTTATTTGCATTACGAAAGGTCTGTGGAGGTCAAAAGATTAATAGCCAGAGTCTTTTACTATTTTAATCCCCACACATAAATTTCTGAAGCTGTATGAAATCACCAAATAGTAAACCAGGATATGAAAACGTGGCATGGTACTGAAAGGGTTAAGGGAAGTTGAAAATAAAAGGAGATCAGTGGATGGTTTTAAGTCTTTACTAATGAAAGGGAGGCGGTAGGGGTGCGTTATCATTCTCCTGAAGTAATTGTTAGTTCGGTTCAAACAAACGAATTTTTATTTTTTTAATTTCTCTAGTCTCTGTGTTTGATCTCTCTTTCTGCCTTCTTCTCTTTGTGTGTGTGTGTGTGTGTGTGTGTGTGTGTGTGTGTGTGTGTGTGTGTGTCTTCTCTCTCTGTCTTCTTTCTCTGTTTTATCTCTCTCTCTCTCTCTCTCTCTCTCTCTCTCTCTCTCTCTCTCTCTCTCTCTCTCTCTCTCTCTCTCTCTCTCTCTCTCTCTCTCTCTCTCTCTCTCTCTCTCTCTAATCTTGTCACTTTCCGGTCTCCTTTCCTTTCATTTTTCAGTCACTTATCTCTGTTTTTCTCCCTCCCCCTCTTCGTTATTTATCTTCCCTTTCTCCCCTTACTCCACTTTTTATCTCGTTCTCCTCTGTGTCTCTTTTTGCCTTTCTTTTGTTTGTATTTAACTTTTGTCTTCCTTTTCCCTCCTTTTTATTTATCTATCTGTTTATTTATTTATTCATCTCTCTCTCTCTCTATCCATGTCTATTTCTCTTTCTCTCTTCTTCATTGTTTTATTCATCTTTTCACCTTGCTTTTCTCTTTACTTCCTCTCCATACCTCTAATCTTACCCTACTTCAGATAAACCAACCGCCTCTCGCATGCTTTTCTCCCTTCCCTTCTCTCCCCCTCTCCCTCACTCTCTGCCTCCCTTTCACCCTTCCTCATCTCCAAATATCCCTTCTTTATCCCTCTCTTTCGATGCCAACCAGCCTCCAATTTTTCCCTCACCTCATCCATCCGCCAGCGACCCCAGATTGTGTTCAGCAAGAGGCATTATGACGTACCTATGGGGATCTGGGGCTTTGTG